>NC_051219.1:11404403-11409403 GCF_015220715.1 Pygocentrus nattereri | reverse complement strand
TTTCTGTCTTTCTGTCTTTCTTTCTGTCTTTCATTCTTTCTGTCTTTCTCTCTTTCTTTCTTTCTTTCTTTCTGTCTTTCTTTCTTTCTTACTGTCATTCTCTTTCTGTCTGTCTTTCTGTCTTTCTTTCTGTCTGTCTTTCTGTCTTTCTCTCTTTCTTTCTTTCTTTCTTTCTGTCTTTCATTCTTTCTTACTGTCATTCTCTTTCTTTCTTTCTTTCTTTCTTTCTTTCTTTCTTTCTTTCTTTCTTTCTTTCTTTCTTACTGTCTTTCTTTCTTTCTTACTGTCTTTCTTTCTGTCTGTCTTTCTGTCTTTCTTTCTGTCTTTCTTTCTGTCTTTCTCTCTTTCTTTCTTTCTTTCTTTCTTTCTTTCTTTCTGTCTTTCTCTCTTTCTTTCTGTCTTTCTGTCTTTCTTTCTGTCTTTCTGTCTTTCTCTCTTTCTTTCTTTCTTTCTTTCTGTCTGTCTTTCTTTCTTTCTGTCTTTCTCTCTTTCTTTCTTTCTTTCTGTCTGTCTTTCTTTCTGTCTGTCTTTCTGTCTTTCTTTCTGTCTTTCTTTCTTTCTTTCTGTCTTTCTTTCTTTCTGTCTTTCTGTCTTTCTTTCTGTCTTTCTGTCTTTCTTTCTTACTGTCTTTCTTTCTGTCTGTCTTTCTGTCTTTCTTTCTGTCTTTCTCTTTCTTTCTTTCTTTCTTTCTTTCTTACTGTCATTCTGTCTTTCTCTCTTTCTTTCTTTCTTACTGTCTTTCTTTCTTTCTTACTGTCATTCTGTCTTTCTGTCTTTCTTTCTTTCTGTCTTTCTTTCTTTCTTTCTGTCTGTCTTTCTTTCTGTCTTTCTTTCTGTCTTTCTCTCTTTCTTTCTGTCTTTCTTTCTTTCTTACTGTCATTCTCTTTCTTTCTTTCTTTCTTTCTTTCTTTCTTACTGTCTTTCTTTCTTTCTTTCTTTCTTTCTGTCTTTCTTTCTTTCTGTCTGTCTTTCTTTCTGTCTGTCTTTCTTTCTTACTGTCTTTCTTTCTGTCTGTCTTTCTTTCTGTCTTTCTGTCTTTCTCTCTTTCTTTCTGTCTTTCTTTCTTTCTTACTGTCATTCTGTCTTTCTGTCTTTCTTTCTTTCTTTCTTTCTTTCTTTCTTGCTTTCTGTCTTTCTTTCTTTCTGTCTGTCTTTCTGTCTTTCTTTCTGTCTTTCTTTCTTTCTGTCTGTCTTTCTTTCTTTCTTTCTTTCTTTCTTTCTTTCTTTCTTTCTTTCTTTCTTTCTTACTTTCTTTCTCTTTCTTTCTTTCTTTCTTTCTGTCTTTCTTTCTTTCTGTCTGTCTTTCTGTCTTTCTTTCTGTCTTTCTGTCTTTCTTTCTGTCTTTCATTCTTTCTGTCTTTCTCTCTTTCTTTCTTTCTTTCTTTCTTTCTGTCTTTCTTTCTTTCTTACTGTCATTCTCTTTCTGTCTGTCTTTCTGTCTTTCTTTCTGTCTGTCTTTCTGTCTTTCTCTCTTTCTTTCTTTCTTTCTTTCTGTCTTTCATTCTTTCTTACTGTCATTCTCTTTCTTTCTTTCTTTCTGTCTGTCTTTCTGTCTTTCTCTCTTTCTTTCTTTCTTTCTTTCTGTCTTTCTTTCTTTCTTACTGTCTTTCTTTCTGTCTGTCTTTCTGTCTTTCTTTCTGTCTTTCTTTCTGTCTTTCTCTCTTTCTTTCTTTCTTTCTTTCTTTCTTTCTGTCTTTCTCTCTTTCTTTCTGTCTTTCTGTCTTTCTTTCTGTCTTTCTGTCTTTCTCTCTTTCTTTCTTTCTTTCTTTCTGTCTGTCTTTCTTTCTTTCTGTCTTTCTCTCTTTCTTTCTTTCTTTCTGTCTGTCTTTCTTTCTGTCTGTCTTTCTGTCTTTCTTTCTGTCTTTCTTTCTTTCTTTCTGTCTTTCTTTCTTTCTGTCTTTCTGTCTTTCTTTCTGTCTTTCTGTCTGTCTTTCTTTCTTACTGTCTTTCTTTCTGTCTGTCTTTCTGTCTTTCTTTCTGTCTTTCTCTTTCTTTCTTTCTTTCTTTCTTTCTTACTGTCATTCTGTCTTTCTCTCTTTCTTTCTTTCTTACTGTCTTTCTCTCTTTCTTACTGTCATTCTGTCTTTCTGTCTTTCTTTCTTTCTGTCTTTCTTTCTTTCTTTCTGTCTGTCTTTCTTTCTGTCTTTCTTTCTGTCTTTCTCTCTTTCTTTCTGTCTTTCTTTCTTTCTTACTGTCATTCTCTTTCTTTCTTTCTTTCTTTCTTTCTTTCTTACTGTCTTTCTTTCTTTCTTTCTTTCTGTCTTTCTTTCTTTCTGTCTGTCTTTCTTTCTGTCTGTCTTTCTTTCTTACTGTCTTTCTTTCTGTCTGTCTTTCTTTCTGTCTTTCTGTCTTTCTCTCTTTCTTTCTGTCTTTCTTTCTTTCTTACTGTCATTCTCTTTCTTTCTTTCTTTCTTTCTTTCTTTCTTTCTTTCTTTCTTTCTTTCTTTCTTTCTGTCTGTCTTTCTGTCTTTCTTTCTGTCTTTCTGTCTTTCTTTCTGTCTTTCTTTCTTTCTTTCTTTCTTTCTTTCTTTCTTTCTTTCTTACTGTCATTCTCTTTCTTTCTTTCTTTCTTACTGTCTTTCTTTCTTTCTGTCTGTCTTTCTGTCTTTCTTTCTGTCTTTCTGTCTTTCTTTCTGTCTTTCATTCTTTCTGTCTTTCTCTCTTTCTTTCTTTCTTTCTTTCTTTCTGTCTTTCTTTCTTTCTTACTGTCATTCTCTTTCTGTCTGTCTTTCTGTCTTTCTTTCTTTCTGTCTGTCTTTCTGTCTTTCTTTCTGTCTTTCTGTCTTTCTTTCTGTCTTTCATTCTTTCTGTCTTTCTCTCTTTCTTTCTTTCTTTCTTTCTGTCTTTCTTTCTTTCTTACTGTCATTCTCTTTCTGTCTGTCTTTCTGTCTTTCTTTCTGTCTGTCTTTCTGTCTTTCTTTCTGTCTGTCTTTCTGTCTTTCTTTCTGTCTTTCTCTCTTTCTTTCTTTCTTTCTTTCTTTCTGTCTTTCATTCTTTCTTACTGTCATTCTCTTTCTTTCTTTCTTTCTTTCTTTCTTTCTTTCTTTCTTTCTTTCTTACTGTCTTTCTTTCTTTCTTACTGTCTTTCTTTCTGTCTGTCTTTCTGTCTTTCTTTCTGTCTTTCTCTTTCTTTCTTTCTTTCTTTCTTTCTTTCTTTCTTTCTTACTGTCATTCTGTCTTTCTCTCTTTCTTTCTTTCTGTCTTTCTTTCTTTCTTACTGTCATTCTGTCTTTCTGTCTTTCTTTCTTTCTGTCTTTCTTTCTTTCTTTCTGTCTGTCTTTCTTTCTGTCTTTCTTTCTGTCTTTCTCTCTTTCTTTCTGTCTTTCTTTCTTTCTTACTGTCATTCTCTTTCTTTCTTTCTTTCTTTCTTTCTTTCTTACTGTCTTTCTTTCTTCCTTTCTTTCTGTCTTTCTTTCTTTCTGTCTGTCTTTCTTTCTGTCTGTCTTTCTTTCTTACTGTCTTTCTTTCTGTCTGTCTTTCTTTCTGTCTTTCTGTCTTTCTCTCTTTCTTTCTGTCTTTCTTTCTTTCTTACTGTCATTCTGTCTTTCTTTCTTTCTTTCTTTCTTTCTTTCTTTCTGTCTTTCTTTCTTTCTGTCTGTCTTTCTGTCTTTCTTTCTGTCTTTCTGTCTTTCTTTCTGTCTTTCTTTCTTTCTTTCTTTCTTTCTTTCTTACTGTCATTCTCTTTCTTTCTTTCTTTCTTACTGTCTTTCTTTCTTTCTGTCTGTCTTTCTGTCTTTCTTTCTGTCTTTCTGTCTTTCTTTCTGTCTTTCATTCTTTCTGTCTTTCTCTCTTTCTTTCTTTCTTTCTTTCTGTCTTTCTTTCTTTCTTACTGTCATTCTCTTTCTGTCTCTCTTTCTGTCTTTCTTTCTGTCTGTCTTTCTGTCTTTCTCTCTTTCTTTCTTTCTTTCTTTCTGTCTTTCATTCTTTCTTACTGTCATTCTCTTTCTTTCTTTCTTTCTTTCTTTCTTTCTTTCTTTCTTTCTTTCTTTCTTTCTTTCTTTCTTACTGTCTTTCTTTCTTTCTTACTGTCTTTCTTTCTGTCTGTCTTTCTGTCTTTCTTTCTGTCTTTCTTTCTGTCTTTCTCTCTTTCTTTCTTTCTTTCTTTCTTTCTTTCTTTCTGTCTTTCTCTCTTTCTTTCTGTCTTTCTGTCTTTCTTTCTTTCTTTCTTTCTTTCTTTCTTTCTTTCTTTCTTTCTTTCTTTCTGTCTTTCTTTCTTTCTTTCTTTCTTTCTTTCTGTCTGTCTTTCTTTCTTTCTTTCTGTCTTTCTCTCTTTCTTTCTTTCTTTCTGTCTGTCTTTCTTTCTGTCTGTCTTTCTGTCTTTCTTTCTGTCTTTCTTTCTTTCTTTCTGTCTTTCTTTCTTTCTGTCTTTCTGTCTTTCTTTCTGTCTTTCTGTCTGTCTTTCTTTCTTACTGTCTTTCTTTCTGTCTGTCTTTCTGTCTTTCTTTCTGTCTTTCTCTTTCTTTCTTTCTTTCTTTCTTTCTTTCTTTCTTACTGTCATTCTGTCTTTCTCTCTTTCTTTCTTTCTTACTGTCTTTCTTTCTTTCTTTCTGTCTTTCTTTCTTTCTGTCTTTCTTTCTTTCTTTCTGTCTGTCTTTCTTTCTGTCTTTCTTTCTGTCTTTCTCTCTTTCTTTCTGTCTTTCTTTCTTTCTTACTGTCATTCTCTTTCTTTCTTTCTTTCTTTCTTTCTTACTGTCTTTCTTTCTTTCTTTCTTTCTGTCTTTCTTTCTTTCTGTCTGTCTTTCTTTCTGTCTGTCTTTCTTTCTTACTGTCTTTCTTTCTGTCTGTCTTTCTTTCTGTCTTTCTGTCTTTCTCTCTTTCTTTCTGTCTTTCTTTCTTTCTTACTGTCATTCTGTCTTTCTTTCTTTCTTTCTTTCTGTCTTTCTTTCTTTCTGTCTGTCTTTCTGTCTTTCTTTCTGTCTTTCTGTCTTTCTTTCTGTCTTTCTTTCTTTCTTTCTTTCTTTCTTTCTTTCTTACTGTCATTCTCTTTCTTTCTTTCTTTC
>NC_051219.1:11369403-11399403 GCF_015220715.1 Pygocentrus nattereri | reverse complement strand
ATGGGCACTTCTGTGTTTCTATCTGCTCAGAAATGAGTCTTCAGACTGAACCGTCAGCCTGAAGTTGGTTTCCTATTCGCCGGCTTCTCGTTCGAATTTTTCCGTTCCACCTTAAATGGTGCACCAAGTAACGTCACTAACTGTTGCACCATTTAAGGTGGAACGGGAAAACTTTAATAAGACGTTGACTCCAGACTTTCGTGGTTTCCTGGCTGTTTCGCGTCTTGTGTTCGGCTGGCTGGCTGTGGATAGATGCAGAGCGGAGCTGCCCGGCGCTTCACCTTTAACCAGTTTCAACCGTCTTAACGCAAACATTCACTGGGAGTAGCGCCACATGTCAGCCAGCTGAACGGGTCAGATTCAGTTTCCCGATTGGTTCTGATTACACAGGTTATATGGAAATTATGCTCTGATTTGTTTGGTAGCCAGCTGGCTAAGTCAGTAACACCCTTCCTGTTGGTCAGGGTCACCTGGCCAGAGTCCCACAGGACTGACCTCTGGCGTTTTCTATGAAACCTCTTTTTAACTTCAAACGGGATGGGAGAAAGTCCTGCATGTGGCTTTCAGGATATCTTTGACATCGTCTTTGTATTTTGCTCTATTTGTAGACATTTATCTATGATTTATCTTTCATTTCGCATCACTTCATCATGTTATTTGTATTGATTCATTTCATTTTTGTCTGACCACACAGAAATAAGGGACACTATTATAGCAGACTGCAGAAAATCAGAAGTATGGAAGGTTGGTGCTTTTTGTTTTGAATAGCTTTCGTCCTCAGACTAATGGGACTTGTGATTGAGGAAGTTATCCTTTGTAGGGGAATTACTGAATGTACAAATTTACCACACTACCAATTTACCAATCTAAAGCAGATCGTGCAGATGTTATAGCACAGTCCCCCTCAGGGCCAGGTTAGTCAGACTATGTGACATGAGTGCAGCTGTTATTACTTTGCGTATGTATGTGTGACCCTGTGGTGTTTCTGCAGATAATGATATTGGACAGCTTCACCACACAACTCCTGTCGTTGTGCTGCAAAATGTCCGACTTGATGGCCGAAGGGATCACGAGTAAGTACCCCGAAAAAAACCGTTCTGTGTTAGTTGGGCTGCACAATGTGAACATCAAATAACAAAGTAACATATTGCAGTTGTATTGTTGCACCGTGTGTTTGCAATGTGCTATAAAGAATACTTGATTTGGTTGAAGATCAGTCTGCATTATTTTTGGCTTTTGAGAACCTCATTTGCATATTGCGGTCTTTCATAATGTCGGTACAGTAAAGGCTATTAGTTTGGTAAAGATGAATAAATAATATGTTTTGCATCCATGCACAGATCCAGTTTTGCAAACATACTGTTTTACTTGGCCCCATCTGGCCTTAAGAATGAAACACATAAGCACATATTAATCTTTTGCAGTCTTTTGTCTGTCGATTGGAGCTAACACCCTCAGTTAATGTAAATCTTATAGCAGTGGTCATCCTGGAGATCTGCCTTCCTGCAGTAGTTTGTTCCAACATGCATCTAACATGCTGACCCTCCCCTTACCTAACATGATGTGTCTGCTCCAGCAAATCAAGGACTTCTGAAGTAGTTAACTAGCTGGGGAATTTTTTAGGATCAGGGTTCGTGACATTTGCCTTAGATGTTACACACACTAGATATTTCGACTGCTTTGACCTCTTTGGCATTTCAGAAATCAGTCTTGGAGAGACGTGTGTTTTTCTTTGTCGACCACATCTGATCCACCTTCAGGATAGGTTGGGGAGCTGTATTAGGTGGGCAGAATCAAGCAAAAATACTAAAAGTACATTGCCCAATAAAGTTTGAGTGGTATGTGCATAACCATGTTTGGCTCAATTGTCATTGTTTTTACGTAGGAATAAGACAAAAATGAGTGTTATTGAACCAGTAATGGTTTTGGCGAGGACAATGATGTCAGTTTAGACAAAATATTATTGCCTGCATAATTATCACCGCAGTATTATTGGCATTAAAATATTGTTACAAAGTACGACATGTGAGTATTAGCCTTTATACAGAGCCTTACCCCAAAGCTCGCACTTTGCCTGATGGTAATACAATTACCATATAATTACCAACTGGACTAGCTTCTGGTATTGTGTAATAATTTATAATGATAGCCATGTTCTGCTATGACGGCATTAGTGTGGGTGATATCATATCACAGTACTTAAAGATACACTATATTGCTAAAGGTATTCATTCACCCATCCAAATAATTGAATTCAGGAGTTCCAATCACTTCCACGACCACAGGAATGAAGGAATAAAAAAAATCTTGTAGCTCATGAAGAGTGGGCAAAATTTTCATGATTTTTGATGTAACCACTTATTGTGCCAAGGTTAATGATGATCAGCAGTTATGTGACTTTCTGTTTCGTCCCTTTTTGCAGTTGTGGAGGACCTGTTCAAAAGCAGGGAGCCAGTCCTAGAGATGAAGGCTGTCTATTTCATGTCCCCTACTGCAAAGGTCAGGAATCCAGAATTTTTGTGTTTTATGCAGATAATAGTCTTTTCTCACTGTTTTATGTTTACCATTCGAAAACACTGTTTTGTTTACTGGATATTCTGTACTTATCTAAAAGGAATTACAATTTGTTCTTTCCTGACAGTGTGTTGATGCATTCATCAATGACTTCAAGCTGAAACCCAAGTACAAAGCAGCCTATGTCTACTTTACAGACTGTAAGTGTTTATGCAAGAGTTTGGTAGAATATTTAAGCCACGCTATGAGAAAATGGAAGCAAACAGGGTTGCCTGTTTGTTGCATGTGCCCAGGCCCCGATGGTGATGTCCGCGAGAGCCGGCGGGGCCTGACCACCCTGCGGTGACAAACTTCTGCAAGGACGGCAGGGAGAGAGCCACGAGTGTAGAAAGCCAAAGCTCCACCAAGGACGTGAGTCATGGGAGTGACAGCGGGAGGAGGAGGAGGACGACGACAGTGCTGGCAAAGAGCAAGTCCCAAGCTCTGCCGCCCTTAGAGCAGGGATGGGAGGAGAGGGAAGCAGTGCTGTGAGTGCCCTCTGAGCAGGAAGAGGAAGGGAAAGAAGGGCTCCAGTACTCCTTGGAGCTGGGTCTGGAGGCTTGAGGCTTGAGGGGTGGTGAGAAGTGCTTCTAGTGCTTTTCAGCATCCTGGAAGACAGCCTGCAGCTCCCACCAGCCGTCCAGGTGCAGGTGGACCAGGGTCTTGATGGCCTCTTCTGCCGTGGAGACTCCCTCGGTGTGTTGACGTCCTCCTCCCAGGTTTCGGCACAATTGTAGCACCGCATGTGCTACCCTGGGCTCAAGGAGGACGCTGGAGGCAAGATTCAGGATTGCCTCAGCCATTATTTTAATTTCCCCAAATAAATACGCAAAGTAAACCCAACCAAACCTATGCTGCCCACTTTTCAGAGGCTTCTACCTAGACTTTTCAGCTCTTCAGTCTGCTTCTGCTCGTCCCTCTCCGCCCTTTTTAAAAGGCGAGCACACGAGCCGAAAGGCAATGAGAGCTCGCCACTCCGCCTCTTCATCACTGCCCCCAGCTGGCAGCTTGGCCACCCAGGTCAAACGTGAGGTGTAGTGAAGCAACCTCGCCGCGTAACCCAGGGCAGAGCCCAGGCGGCAGAGCTCGGGACTCACTCCATGCCGGCACCGTCATCGTCCTCCTTCTCCCGCCGTCACTCTCGTGACTCACATCCATGGGGGGAGCTTGGGCTTTGCTCTCCGCCACCTCCACACTTGACGTTTCAGCCACTGCTGTCCGTGCAGAGGTTCGTCACTGCTAAGTGTTCAAGCCCCGCCTGCCTGCCGGCTCTTGCAGCCGTCACTGTCAGGGCACGGGGGGTGGGCGCATGATATTTTTGCATTTATATCAAAGTGCACCTACTGATCGTACCAGTGAAAAAAAGGCCACTTCTTTTCTTGCCTGACTGTTTCTGGAAAATTGCTGTCTTATTTATCTTGTGTGCTACCTTTTATCGTGAGGTAACTTACCATAACAGAAGTTGGGAATGTAACAAATGGCTCAGACTTTCTTTTTTTATTGAGTATTTTCATGTTTTTGCCCCTCAGATTGTCCAGACGACTTGTTCAGCAAAATGAAGGTGTTCTGTGCAAAGCATATCAAAGTGTGTAAAGAGATCAACATGTCCTTTCTTCCCCTGGAGGCACAAGTAAGTTCTTGCCACCATTTCGATATTTTAGGTTACCTTAGTCTTCTTTTTCATGCCACAGTGAACTCGCTGTCTGCTTTCACTGTAATTTTGAGCCGATAGTACAGATGTAGAGCTATTGTTATCATAACCAATAGCCTACATCACCTTTCATTGTGAAGGATGAAAATATAGTCAAGAACTGTGCTTCTCAGAACTTGTGTGTTTTGTAAGGGTGAGTATTCATCAGTTTCCAATTGCAATTGTGTATCTATAGTATTGATCATTCTGAATTATGATTTCTTTCTGAAACTCGGCTGAAGTGACGGTTCTGCCCAAAAACAGATTTATACATTTTTTGTGGTCAATTGGTCAAGGAATGTTTGGTGTCTTACATCAGTTATCAGGTTGGCATTGTGTAAACTGCTTATCTAAATCATCACACATACCTGGGACAATGCCAAGTTGTTAAGTAATCTCAGATAGATTTGATGGTCATATCTGGCACTGTATGACACTCTGTTTACTGTAAAACTAGGAAACATGTATCTGTAAAACATCCATTGCTTGTTATCTGCATAACTGCGTGCATTAATGTGTGGCTGAATGGCTTCAAAAAAAGTTCTGTTGTCATTTTTAGCTGCCCGTATGGAAAATAATCTGTACAGGGCTCTGTATAGGGGCCAAGCACCAGCATGCAGCATTCATTGTTCTGTAGCCATTGGGGTGAACCATGAGCAGCACATTGTAAACCACAGCAGATATGAGAACTGTGTGTGTGTGTGTGTGTGTGTGTGTGTGTATTTATGTTTATATGGGCTGTTTAACTTGGCATGCTTCCATAAATAACCTGCAATATCCACTTCCCTTTAGGAGTGGATTTTTGTCGCTTCTTCTATTTTTTGCTTTTCCCTATTCCCCTTTTTCATGTTGAACAGATTACAGTTGATTTGAGGTTGTTGATTAGATTGGTGCTTGTTTGTTTAGGTGTTTACATGTGGGAATCCAGGGACCTTCAGGAGCATCTACAGTCCTCAGAGTTCAGACCGAGGCCAAACTCTGGAGACCCTCGCTGATCAGCTGGTCACTCTGTGTGCCACCCTGGATGAGTATCCTGGTGTTAGATATAAGAAGTAAGTGAGAACATGGGTGTAGTTCTGTATGAATAGCTATACACATTATTCAAGTGTGCAGTCCAGGCTTGGGCGATTTGATTATGTAGGTTAAGTATTAATCCTTAGGACATTTCAAATGATTAGTGACTCTCTTCTTGTCTCTGTCTCCACTTTTTATATGGAAGGTCAACTTTTTCACGCAGACGGAAAATATCATGTGTTTCTTGTGTGGTAACCATTGTGACTGCGATGGTAGCACATCTAGTGCTTTTCCGGCATAGGTTGTGCCACTGTTTTAAGCACAAAAATAGGAATTATAAAATATATTGAAGAAAAAAAAAAATGAAGATCACAAGAATTTTTTATCTCCTTTAATGTTTTTTAAAATATGAGCGATAAAACAGGATTTTATAACAAGATATTTTAATCTAATTATACAGGTCTGTGATTTGAGTCGTGTTTAAATTTTTTTTTTTTTACTCATGTTATTGTTGATGTTGAGGTTCTGAGTGTGCTAGTGATGAGTTAGGGTGATGGACTTTCTAAATGTGTTCATTGTGCAGAGATTCAACACTGGATTATGCCAAAATACTGGCTGAGCTAGTGGACAACAAACTGGCCCGACATTATGAGCTGGATGACAACGGCAAGAAAAAGGTGAGTGCTCTCTCACTCTGTGTACATAACAAATACTGACTGTGGCTCAGCTGATCTGAGTGATCTGGAAAACCCAGTGAAAGCAGGACTTTTTTATTATTGTTGTTTTCTGAGCTAATTATTTACAACCTCATTTCCCAAAAAATTAGGACACTGTACAAAATGTAAATTAAAACAGAATTCAGTTATATGTAAATAATTGAAATTCTATGTTTAACTAAAAATAGTGCAATATATCAAATGTTGTTCTGCCACTCCTCTACTAGCTCAATCTACTTTGCCCTCTTCCTCTCATTGGCCTCCTTAATGCGGTCTTCCCAAGGTACGGTGAGTTCCAGTAAATCGATTTGCTTCAAGGTCTCTGAGATGAGTAGCATGTCAGGCCACAGTGTTGTAGTGGCGACAGTTTCTGGGAATTTCAGTTGCTTCCCCAGGTCAACTTTAAACTCCCAGTCTTGTGCTGTTGCTAGCAGGCCAGATGAGGTGGCCCTGGCAGCTGATGGTGGCTTCTCCCCAGGCCGGTTGAAAGCAATGGTTTTTCACTTGGCGGAGGTGCTTGCAGTGGCCAATTCCACAGCTGATTGTGTTCATTATGGCCTTCAAGACTTGGTCGTGGCGCCAGTGGTAGCGCCCCTCGCCGAGGGCATTCGAACAGCAGCTGAGGATGTGTTCTAGGGTCCCCCTCTTCAGGCACAGTTTGCAGGCAAGTGACTCCACCAATCCCCAGCTGAACAGGTTGGATGGGCTCGGTAGTACATCGTAGACAGCCTGGATCAGGAATCGTATATGAGGGGGTTCTACTTTCCACAGCCCTGTCCATGAGACTTTGCGGTCCACTGCATGCTCCCGTCTTGTCCATGCTCCCTGCTGCCGCATTCCAACCATCCTGCTGGCCCGCTCCTCCTCTACTGATGCCCGCACCTCTTGCTGCATCAGTACTGTCCTGTCCTTCCCCTGCGCCTTGTTGTAGCGGGATGTTGTACCGATACCCAGGCCAGCTCTTCCATGAGTCACTACTCCCATCAGTGTCTTGTGCCATATCCGTGACTCAGCCACATCCACAGCCTCTGCTGCCCTCCGCTTCCACCCTGTCCTCACCTCGATCCCAGCCTGGGAGACCTTTGGGTCCTCTGACTCTCTGTATTGCAGCACCTCCCAGGCACGGCTCACCTTGAACCTTGGAGCTTGTTGTTCTGGCCATACAGGGCGATGTTGCTCAGGCTCCACGGTATACCCAGCCGCTTCCATAGAAACCTGCTGACTCTCTCCTCAAAGCCCTCAATGGTGTAGATTGGAACCTCATAGATCAGGAGGGGCCAGAGAATCCGTGGGAGGATGCCATGTTGGTAAACCCAGGCCTTAAACTTGCCATGTAGGCCTGACTTGTCCACTGCAGCTAGCCAGGCTTCCAGCTCAAGGTTGGTTGTGCATATGGCTGCCGTGTCTTTCAGGCTACAGTTGAACAACTTCCCCAGGCTCTTCACTAGTTTCTCAGTGATCGATGGAATCTGGGTAGTGCCAAGTGTGAAGCGAAACTTGTTGGTGACCTTTCCTTTCTTCAACACCAGAGCTCTGGACTTAAAGCCCAGATGATCATCTCTTCCAGTCCCTTCAGGATCCATCTGCTCTCTGGGACATGTGGTGTTGTCACCGTAAGATCATCCATGTAAAAAAAAAAACACGCAGTGGAACATTTCACAACTAATTAAGTGAATTGGCCACAAGTAAGTAACATGATTGGGTATAAAAAAAAGCATCCCAGAGAGGTTTTCAGAAGTAAAGATGGACATCGGAGAGGAGAGAGACCGTCCAGCTTGTTGTCCGTGCACAGTTCAAAAGCCAGCATCCATGATGGTATGGATTGAATCTATGAAGGCACCAATAGAGCTGAACTGTATGTACAATTTTTAGAGCAGCATATGCTACCATCCATATGGCGTCTTTTTCGGGGAAGACCATGTTCTGCATGTATTACAACAGCATGGCTCTGTAGTCAAAGAGTCTTGGCCTGTCTGCAGTCCAGACCTGTCATCACTGAAAATATTTGGCACATTATGAAACAAAAAAATATGACAAAGGACATCCCAAACTGTTGAGCATCTGAAATCTTATATCAAGCAAGAATGGGAAAACATTTCAATTATAGTTGTAAGTGTAATTATAAGAAGTAATGCAACACAGTGGTAAACCCAACTTTGTCCCAACTTTTTTGATGCGTGTTGCTGGCATCAAATTTAAAATGGGCATGTTTTTTTTTTGAAAAAATATTAAAATTTCTTGGTTTCAACATTTGATATGTTGTCATTGTAGTCTTTTCATTTAAATATGCTGCATTTTGCATTGTGTCCCAAATCTTTGGACATTTGTATGTATGCATGTATGTGTGTATTTATTTATTTGATCATTCATTTAGTAAATATTCCTGATCTCAGTTCTTTTATGACCATATTAGAACTTATGACCCTCTTATGACCTCTGACCCTTAGGAAAAGACCCAGGCTCAGCTGATTATCGTTGACCGTGCTTTTGACTCTGTGAGCCCAATACTGCACGAGCTAACCTACCAAGCCATGGCTTATGATCTCATCCCCATCAAGAACGATGCCTACAAGTAAAGTCCTCATCCAAGCAATGTTCCTAACATGTTTTAATGTGGTTGAAATGTATTCTGTTTGCTGCTTCATTTAATGGCACTAAATGATCGCTAACACCACTTTAAAATATCTGTAAATTTTCATATTCAAGATTCAAAGCAAAGGATGGTTCAGAAAAAGAAGCTTTGCTGAATGAAAGTGATGAGCTGTGGGTCAAGCTACGACATTTGCACATTGCTGAGGTCACTGAGTAAGTAACTAACTAATCTTAATAACCTAAAAGTCCCTAAGCTGTCCATGAAACTGAAATCGATGTCTTTCCCCAAAGACATATTTACTGTAACTTCAAGAGCTTTTGGAATATTAAAGAACCCATATTTTCCTTCGTTTGATGTAGTATGTGAACACTTTTTAAAGTGATAGAAAATGTACTTTTCTATCCAGTAGCTTTTTCTGGTAGGCTCATTGCCAAGTGCCAGCTAGAGGGGTGTAATCCCCTCCAGCCAGTGGGTTGTGGAGCAGTGTAACTACATTCACTAGAGTGGGAGCACCATCCAATACCTTTAGATGTTACTGGGAACAAACTCCCTATTAATTCAGCTAATTTGGGAAATGTTGGATGAGCAGGCCTCTTCAAACTTTTGGAGAAGTTTGAAATATGTAGCTAATACTCCCATGTTTTTGTTTTGTTTGTTTGTTTGTTTGTTTTCACTCACAGACAAATCCCCAAACTAGTGAAAGAGATTTCTGCCAACAAGAAGCCTACAGATGGGAAGGTGTGGCCATCTCCCTTTCCTCTGTCACATCAGTGGGAATAATTCTTATCTCCCTCACTGTATCATTGCGCTCCAGTTTTACATCCCCTCTGCCCCATTTACCATTTAGTTTCTTTCATTGTGCTTCTGTTTCTAATCTCAGATCTCAATAGGAGGCTTAAAGCAGCTCATGAAGCAGATGCCTGTCTTCCGTAAACAGGTGGCTGAGGTATGTATCACCTGACGCCCACAATGCCTCTGAGGCCTGGTGTCACATCCTGCCTTGAGGACATAGATACTTGCACTAGAAAGATCCTGTTTGTTGCTGAGATCTAATCTTTTTCAAGTGACATGCCACATTATCTTGTCCTCTAGTGATTTCTCTTTTTCTGAGCTTAATAATACAATGTGATGAGATATTAACAGATGGTTACAATATTTGAGCTGATAAGTGTTCCGTTCTTGTTGGATATTGTTGTGAGCAATATGATGTTATTATTGTTGTGACAAAGTATGCAATTGTGTATGACTTAATGATGGATTTAGATTTGTAAAAATGCCGTTATCTTACTTTATTCCTTTTATTTTCACCATTTGTTGTTCTGTCTGAGTTTATTTATGCAAACAGAAAAAAAGAATATTGAGACACATTGTGTGTTTTAAAAATGTCTCAAGTAAAAGTATCAGTATTTTTCCCAGATCACTTTAACTTAGTTGGAACCATGTAATTATGTTTCTGTTAAAACAGAGACGAAGCTGATCTTTAGTCTGACACCACATCTTTCTCTCCTTAGAAAACGGTTCATCTTACGCTGGCAGAGGACTGCATGAACAAGTTCCAAAGCTCCGTGGAGAAGCTGTGCAAAGCAGAGCAGGTAGTGGGACTTTTCCGCTCGAGAGAAATGCAGAAAATTCTGTTTGGCTTTGTTTGAAATAACTGTTTCTTTATTTATAATATCTGGAGACAAAACTTCCTCCTGCTGTTACAAGAGAACAATGTTAACAAGGACACAAACACACAAGAATGAATGTATATTCGATTTAAGATTAAGGAAAGCTTAATATTTGTTACATTTATTTACATTTTCACCTAATAATTTTTATCCCAGGCTGAATATGACAGTGTTTTTATTTAGCAGTGAAACGGTAAACCGTAAGAGAAGCAGCGAATGCATAGTTTAGCCTCTACACACTTGAGTTGTCCCTTCTCCCCAGTCAGTTTTTTTTAGGTACGCTCTCCTAACTTCTTTGAAGTACTTACTACTCTTGACTTTTGTGTTCGTGATTAGTGAACACTCAAAGCCATACCTCAAAAAGATTTTTAATCTGATTGGACTTGTCTCTGCTTTCATTTCTGTTTGTGCAGGATCTTGCTGTTGGTTCTGATGTTGAAGGTCAGAAGGTAAAAGACCCCATGAGGACGCTGCTTCCTGTTCTTCTGAACCCCCACTCCACCCACGATAAAATCAGAGCGGTGCTGCTTTACATCTTTGGACTCAATGGTGCGACTCCCAAAAACACAGCATCAATTAGGGGTGGGATCAGTAGAACATGGTAGAACATGGTATCACTATATTTTGGGTGAAAAATGCTGTTGAGGTCCGTGTATCAGTTTTTCTTTATATTATTTTAAACGCCAAAATCCATTGTGTTTTGTCTACAGGATTGTCCAGTTTTTTCTGTTGACTGAGTTTGTTACTGAGGGAGGATCTTGACTGAATGCTAAAGTAGTTTTCATTAGATTTGTGGTTTGTGGTGAAGTACTAGCTTAGGAAGGCAGGCCCAGTAAAGCTGGGCCTATACTTCACGACTTTAAAATCCTCACAGATTTCGAAAGGGTGGAGCATTGCAGGTTTAATGTCCGTCTTCAACAGAATTTCTTGGTATTTTGTTGAGAGGTTGCACACGATGAGGCAAAAAGAGTGTACAGTACACAAAACAAGTTTCAGCCACGGAAAGCCCTCAAAATCCCATATCTGCCTGGTCATACAAACAAACAAAGCTAAACTGGACCTGCTTTGCACATACTTTTTATACACTCGCAAGAAACCTAGCGAATATGCAAACTGGGGCTGGTGGAAATAAAAAAACTAACACATATTTTACTGTGAACTGGCTGCTAACATGAAATTGTACAGAGAGTGATTGATTGATTGATTGATTTGATTATTTACCTGAACTCAACAAGCAGCTCCCCTGTCTACATGGTGCTACTCATGCTTCTGAGAGCAGACACGTCTCTCCTCGCCTTTTTCCTTTCTCCTAGCTCTCATTGGCTGTTGCTTCAGTCACTTGTCCAGTTACATTACTGACCGTCAAACATGTTTCACAATATTGGAGGGATCTCTGATCACTTCAGAGCCGATTGGAAGGCGAGGAAGATTGGACTTATTTTCTCTCTTTCAGCACCAGGTGGGGTAGGCAGGGGGCTGGTTGGTAAAGAGCAAGCATTTCAAATTATTTTTAATCTCAGCAAAGGGGTGTGCTTGTAAATTGCTCTGCACAGGAGCGTCTAGTAATTACATAAATGATTGACATTTTCGATGGACATTTTTGGAATGTTGCTTTGCCTGCTTCACCGCTTATGCTGGCCTAGGACACATTAAAGCACATCCATATGCTTCACTTCCAAATTATTTACAGCAGTAGCATTTGCAAATATCCAAGGTTTTATTTCTGTGGTTTTACTGTGAGCAGGGACGACGGAGGAGAACTTGACTAAACTGATTCAGCATGTGAAGATTGAGGGGGAGAGTGAGTACATTACGAACTGGAAAGAGCTGGGGGTGCCCATCATTTCCTCGGTGAGGGATTCTTTTTTTTTTTTTGTTCTCCCATCTTCTGGTTTTCTTTCTTCCTTTTCTTTCTTCTCCCTCTCTATGAGTAAAATATATTTGTAGGTTATGATTATTTCTACATTGAACAAATCTGTCATTGATTACTAGATTAATTAATCGAACCAGTACCTTCTGTGGATTCCTCTCACTTTGCACAGTCATCATTCTGTTTGTACGAGAAGAGCTTTCTTTATTTATGGTACGTCAAATAACAGAAAGGCTGTATGAATCGTACAGACATTTTGGAGCATCATAGAGTGATTTTGTTTTAATGTACACATTTGTAAGATTTTGATTGTTTTTTGTTTTTTTTTCCCAGTCAAGTTTTTTCTCCTCCCGAAAGCCCTCTCGAAGAGATCGCTCCCAGGAAGAGAGATACAACCTCTCACGATGGGTGCCTGTCATCAAAGATCTGATGGAGGTGATTCATACACACTCCTTAAAAAGCATTCAGTACACTGTTTTACTGTTTCAGCCTGCAGGGCCACAGTTTAGTGTATCCCCATTGGCCATACTACTAATGAGGGCCTTCATGATTGAAGGGTTTATTATGAAACGCCTAAACTGGAGAAGGAAAAAACTGCAAACTGTCCAATAAATAGCCATATAAATAACAATATATGGCTGCACAGTATATCTGTTAATGTTTATCACAATTTCAGCCTTCGCAGTACTGACAATGCAAAGGTCTGCAGTACGCTAATGCGCCTCCTGGCCATATTGTGCGGTATACAGTTTGCATGCTGTCTTTTCAGCCTGTGATGATTTTGGAGTAGAATTTTATAAGGCACTCAATGCTGAACTCTCATCAGACCTGTCAGCCTTAAAGCAAACCTGCCCCTTTATGATTAAAGATGTAAGGAGAATTCTGCTTGAAATCCCAGCAAGCTGCCTGATTGGCTGCTGGTGTTTGCTGTACTGGGCTCCATTTGAGAACAGAAGACGGAAAGGGTGCGGTCGATTTGTCACACAAATCACAGACCTTGATATGTGGGTCATGTTCTAATTCTGCAGCTTTGGGTAATAAGCCAGTGCAAGTTTTGTGCACTTGTGCAGACGAAAAAAATAGCCACAAAATATAGGCCACCAGGTGGGAAATTAGGTCTTGAGTGTTCTTCAGGGGAAGCCATTGATGTGTCTATGTTAGTGGAACTGTTAGATCCATCATCTCTCCGTTTCTGCACTTCGAGGAACAGTATATGTGGGGTGGAGTGTTTCACACCAGGGTAAACATGCTCTCAACTTTTAGAAACTCAAACCACAAACATATAAATAAAAATGATTTTCTGTTTACGTTTACATTGTTGTTGTGATTCATCAGTGCAGCTTTTCATGTTTTGTTAATCTCTGATAGTATGTTAACTTTCTCCTAATCTTTTTTAAGATGTTTGAGCTTTTTGCCTTAATTTTGTTAAGATATCACCACACTGATCTGCTAATTGTTCACTCTTGTGTTTGTTTATGGTAGGATGCCATTGAGAATAAGTTGGACACACGGGATTGGCCATACCAGTCCGAGTGTCCTTCTGCCTGGAATGGGTCAAGAGCTGTGAGGTAGGCCAGGAGTCATCATTAAGCCTTAAGAGTTAGGGTTTTTATTAACCGCTCATCTCAAGCGAGGGCTAGCTGCCATTTGGTGAAATTCAGTCAAAACAAAATGAATTAAGTGAGTGCAATTAGAGTGTAGTGCATCTTTGTTAGCCCCTTTTTACCCTGTTCTTCAATGGTCAGGACCCCCACAGAGCAGGTGTTATCCAGTGTCTGATCCATTTGTACCAACACAACATGCTAAAAACTTGGAGCTTGCAAGTAGATAATGTTAGTTTTCCATTCTGTGGCACTTTTAAAGTACAAATGGATGAAACCCTCTCAAGCTCCTTCCTTTTACACATGCTCTTTCTTGCTTTACCCAAGAATACAAAGGTAATTAAATGGGAAAGGGTCAAGTATGAAAGCAAGCCAGAGTCGAAATCCCGGTAAAGTTGGCACAACAATTGCCAATTGCCAAGGGAAGCAACAATGATGCTCATGTGTGAACAGATGCTAGTACATTATTGGGAAATAGAAAAATGTCTAGTCTAGATTACAGCCAGCAAAGGTAAATGCTTTTTTTGTTTTGTGAGTGAAAGAATCACAGAGAATTTTGTGCTTGATTCTAAAGAGAGAATTGAGAAAAATCTACCCTGCATGCATGCATAGCTGCTTCTGTGGCTTTTTTTGGCTGTTTATGCTGAGACCGTCACCTGTTTACCTGGATTTAATGGCACGAATTAATGTTTTCATCCAGGTAAATTAAGATGCTGTATGTGTGAACGTTACAAAACCGCAACATTATTAGTAAAATTATCCCAGTCATTTACTGGATTTTCAGTATGGCAGTACTGCAGTTATAAGGGGACATTTCTGTGTAATTAATTTGTTAAGATGTAAACGAAGTCATTCAGGGTGGTATAATATGAAACTGTTCTTTGTAGAGAAACTTGCTAGCCTGGATTTCTTTATAGTGGTGGTGATGGGAATCACAATATCAACACAAATACAGCTGTTTCATTTACTGTCCAGAACCACTAGTTGAACCTAGTTTTCTCTAATTGCTACTTTGCCTATTTTGAATGGCGAACATGTAAAAATGAATGTGTTTTTAAAAATACCTTTTCAGCTAGAACCTTGTTGCATAACTTCTGTGATGCAGCTTTTAGAGGCATTAAATATTGGTTTTGATCACCACCACTATGTATAATTCTGACTTTTTATTTACAGAGCATTTTGCATCAGACCACTCTGCATGCGTTCGTTTACATATTAACGGCTTCATTACACAGAAACGTTGAAAAAAAAAAAGTTCCCCTTTGATATATAGCAGCACATGGCTCATATGCTCCTCTCTCTCCCTTTCACCACCTCTCACAGAGTTGTGAGGTAAGGCTGGCAGTGTTTTTTGCTTTTTTCAGTGTTCAGTTTTAAAGATCATTTACCTGCATAATTTTGCATTGTGATGCACCAATAGGCTTGGGCGATTTGAGGACATTATTCTCACAATTTCAGCAAATCCAACCAACCATGCTGTTTTTGTGTTGAGATGGTGATCGACAGGTTTGCCACTTCATTGCTTGGGAAGCAGCCAGACAAATGCAGCCATTATCAGAGCAGTTGTGAAAATCACCAAGAACATATTTAAAGTTTGCAGTGGAATGAACGCACAAATGCAATCAGGAAATTCACCACAAAGAAAATGATTTTCAAGGTGGACAAACTTGTAATCGAGAAAGGAAGCTTTTAGCACCACCATGTGACCAAAATATAGAATGCTGTTTATAAAGTAGCCAAATCAGGCATGTAGATTAGATTTTTAATGAGCATCAATTCCCCCCTCCCAAGCATAAATAGCGTTATCTGTTGACCTACCGATAAAAGAAAAATTCATTTCGCCCAACTCTAAACCACAGTCTTCACTGAGTTAGGACTGGTTTAAGACTTCGACTGAGTTAAGAAGTTAAGACTTGCTGAGGTTTGCAGTGGAATATTTTTTGTTTTTTGTGCTATTTAAAGTTTCATATTGTGCCCAAGTCAATCCTTGAATCAGTCTGTGTGTCTTATATTTTAGTGCAAGGCAGAAACATAAGCCCAGCAGTCAGGATGACCACAGGACAGGCTCACGTCTCATCGTCTTCATCTTGGGTGGAGTCTGTCACTCAGAGATGCGCTGTGCCTATGAAGTCACACAGGCCAACAAGTCCTGCGAGGTTATCATTGGTCAGTACCTATTCATTATTGATGATGATGATGATGATGATGATAATAGTGATAATTATAGGTCTTTAGTAGTGTAGCACTGTCAGGGGCATTTGTAATATTGCCAAAACGGAAATGACCCAAACAAAAAAACACGGAGCAAGACGTTCTCAGGTAGACCATAAAAGCATAAGGCTTGGGGTTACCAGTCTGCAGCAGCCATGCAGGAGTTCACCTCAAAAAACCAGTTGTTAGAAAATCAAGTCCAAGTGGAGTTAAATGTGCTTCTGCTTGCTTGGAATGAAAAGCTGCAGTCACACCAGCCCTTTATTCATAAGACTGATGACCTCTGAGATTTAGATTTACGAAATCAGGTTATTTACAGTTCGCATTTGATTCTGAAACTTTCTATAGAGATGAGTTTGATTTAGCTTTAGAAAAAATCGTATTATTGTAACTCGCTGACATTTTTCCCAGTGTGACTTTGTGATTTGTTAAGTATAACGAGTGTCCTTGTACTGCTGCTACTGATGCACAGATGCCACATCTGTGGTATTGATTCCTTTTTAAACAACCCATCTGTGGCTGGCAGTTTCAGAGTTTAACTTAGTCCTCATGTCTCCACAGGTTCCTCTCACATCCTCACTCCGACGAGCCTGCTGGAGGGCATCCGTGACCTCAGCAAAAAGCCTATGGATACTTTTACGATAGTGGAGGAGACAGCATGAGCAGCCTGAATCCTCTTCTAGCGCCCACTTGTTTTCTACTTCTACCCTGCTTTTCTCCTCTGCTCTGCTCTCCTCTTCCCCTCTTCCCCTCTTCAAACGACTCAGCCCTCAACCTCTATGACACAGGACAAAAGGGAACTAGTATGTGATCTGTGTGTACTCCTTTAGGGCAGAGGGTCCCAGTCCAGTCACATTTTCCTTACAGGCCCATCTACTGTTACATCTCCTGTTACCTCAGATAAGCAGGTCTTTGGAGCTCTCATTGCCTGGCTGAGATGTGTCAGCTACAGTAAAATGAGATCACAGACTGGCTAGGGACCTCTGAGTACCGGAGCTCTGCCTTAGGGCCTCATAGTGCACCTTCGTCATTCCTACTTGCGTAACTTTTGAAAATGCACTAGACGCAAAATGTCCAGGAAAGTTTGTCCTCTTAGTGTGATCATTTACTTAAAACAAGTTTGGTTTGCTTCATTAGTTTTGCACTAGAGCTATATTTACTTAATGTTGCTATAAAGCAATGCAAACAAGCATCACACAAACTATATACCTGAATGGTCTCATGCTTTTCTCAGACTGCCACATTTTGTTAAGTAATTGGTTTGAGATGAGCTTCCATTTTGTATTAGCTGCATTGGCCTCATAGCTCCAGTATGAAAGTAAAGCAGCAAACTGCAGACAGCAAACACATCTTGGCTTATTGAATAGATTTGGGTAAAAGGGCTTCACCAGTTTTTCAGAATGTACATATAATTAAATTGGTAAGATGTAAACGAAGTCATTAAGAATGATTTGATGTGAAATTCCTTAGTTGAGTTGTTCACAGTGGTGGTTTAAAGGAACCAGACGTCTGCCTCAAAGCGAATTATTACACGAAATGATGGTGAATGCACCTGTCTTCTGCTGAATGAGTGCCGGGATAGGCTCCAGTACCCCCAGAACCGAGGGGGGGGGTAAGCAGCTTAGACGACGAGTGGGCGACCCTGTCTGATCCAGTTTGTTTTACGATGGTTTTATGATGAGATTTTGGCCAACGATGATTTTTTTAGGATGCACATACGCTACTGTAAAGAAATCTTAAGTTTCTCTACAGTGAACCATTGCACATAAAACTATCCTGAGTTTCTTTGTTTACATCTCATCAATTCCATTATGTAGAAATTTTGAAAAATTGGAATTCTCCTCCAAAGGAGAAAACTTAGTCTGATTTTTGTCTAATTATCGCGTTATGAACTCTCCGGTTTACATAAACAATACACAGTCTATACTAAAGGTGTTATGATTTGGTTGGCATTGTTTAGGTGGTGTGAAGAGACTGTCATTACGGCTGGGTTGTGGCGGAGCATTGCTGATCAATAGGGTAAGTATAGAGATAATATAAGGAGATAGTTTATATTAGTGATGGCACTGTCTGGCGCTAGCTAACCAGGGATTTCCTAGAACGTTTTCTCACAGACCTTCTGTATTTATACATCACACTAAACGCTGTTAAACATCTGCCTTTCTAAAACAATGGAACATGCATGTTGTGACTGCTTAACCATAGACGTGCTTTTTAAACCAGTGTTGCGCAAAGCCACACTGAAGAATTTGGAAGGATCTTTACATACAGAAAAATTCAGTGTTTTTCCCCACAGAAGTGTGGATATAAAATATTGCCTTAGTATTCAGTGGGCAACAGTGGTTCAGCAGCCTTTTTATATATTAAAGTCTTTATGAAAGGAATACTCCAGTGTTTTTCTACCTATTCTCTACTGTATTGTATGATTGATTGGGCGATATGGAAGAAAAATGATCATCACATTTTTGTGATGCATTGTATGAATCATGGTTTTAGTTTTTTTGAGATTTAATAAGGTGAAACATAAAATAGAACCTGTAGTGCCACATAGCAAAAATACAACAACAATAATAATAATAATAAATCTGTACAACTGCTCTGAACAGGCCTGATTATGCTGAGTTTGTAATCAAGCATGTAGTTAATGTTCTTTAAGTTCTAAGGATCTCCATAAATGCTCAGAAAAGCATACTGAGGCAGTTTGTCATGACAGAATATTGCTTTATTACACAAAAACTAACACATTTCCTTCAGGGAAGTGAAACCTGTGTTAATGTACTTTTCAAAGTTATCTTGACTACTATGATAAAAGTGGAGATTAGGTTAAAAAGAACTGGAGCAGTCCTTTCACCCACAGTCAGGAGTGTCTCCAACTGAATTCATTTTTAATGCTGTAGCAACAAACAGCAATGAAGGCTCCTGTTGAAATGTACAATCTTTTGTACAGTGTTTAAAGGTGTTTCTAGGTCTTTGAGTCGGTTATGTGGTGCAAGGTGGATGCAAACCTCTGCTGCCTCTTTACCCTGTGAGGCTGAGAACCGTTACACTGTTATTGAAGATCTGTTCACATCACCATCGACTTCCAGTCAGCTCTGGATTTTCACTCGTGTGCCTTTGTTTGAACTTGGATGAAGTGCCTAGCGACTGTACATACATATTAACTGCCTGCTAGACAAACTATTTTGCTTGTTGCTCTGTTGCAGTTGCTGATATCAGTGAACATTGTAGTCATTTTTTAGAACACATGTAATTACTTATCTAACCTTCTGTTGAACAACTGACAAATAAATGAATGACGTGGTTCAATTAAGGGTTGCTGTGATGATGTTGCTGTGATGTTGATCAGCCACACAGTGTTGGCCAGGTAAAACTTGGCATTTGTATTAGAAGAAGCTGAAGGTTAAACAATAGCATAGCTGAAGTTTTAGTTTTTTATTTTGAATCCAGTCATTCGTACTGTTAGGAATATTATGCTACCAGTCAGAAGTCCCATATAGTGATGTGAAATTATTCCAAAACATGGAAACGTCAAGAGATTAATACATAAAATCCAGGCATTTTGAAACAAGCCTGCACACCTGTAACAAGATTCCTTTTTCTACTGCAGAACGACGTGTTCCAGAATGGTTTGCTTGCGTTTCATGGCCTGTTAGCTATCAGAGCAAGAGTGCCTTCTCAATAGACAGCACATAAAAGATGGTGTTGTGTTTGCTGTATCACATGACAGGAGCTCTGGTCTTGGGTGCTCTACGGCGGGCAGACACCTGCGCACAAGAAAGGCCCGTGTAAAATAATCCGGAATAATGCGCCCTTATTCTCACAAATACAATATAGGCCGTCTGTCTGTCTGTCTGTCTGTCTGTCTCCAAGTTGCCTGAATGTGTCTATTTTCCAACCTCTCTTTAAGCCTCAGAACTAAACAAGCTTTTTTT
Organism: Pygocentrus nattereri; assembly: GCF_015220715.1. Classification (NCBI taxonomy): domain Eukaryota; kingdom Metazoa; phylum Chordata; class Actinopteri; order Characiformes; family Serrasalmidae; genus Pygocentrus; species Pygocentrus nattereri. The sequence goes on along the minus strand of NC_051219.1, from coordinate 11,379,553 downwards.
TGTTACAGTTCATTTAAGACTAATATATGTAAATGAGATCAGTGTTGATTATCAGCCCTGCATTGTCTCCCATTCAAAATGCAGGCCAGACTGAAACACTGCTGTTAACTTCAGCGTGAATGGGCGGAGCTAAACTGCTGTAGGCTGAACAGGTGAAAACATGATTTTTGTAACCCCATAAAAATAATGAAATCGAAACAGTCGGTGTTTACAGCTTAATTTCCATATATAGATCATGTAGGCTGGGGAGTGATTCATACATTTTTCATCAATATTTCAGAAAATGCAATGAAATTCAATTTTCCATTAAAGTAGCCCTCAAAAGGCACAGCTAACATTGTCCATAAAAATATGAATACACAAACAAAATACATTACATACTACACATGCACACCATATCCAATATTAGACATATGAATGCATATTATTTAATAATGCAAGGTACAATTTATAGCCACATGCTGTGTACTACAGAAGCACTGCATACTACTGATGCATACTATGTGCTATGTGATAAAGCATACTACACAGCAAACTACAGAAGCAAATAACCTGCTATATAATAATGCATACCTCATTTTATACATGCATGCAACATACCACAAAAACATACTTGATATTACATATACCTACTATGTATTAATACATTAGAAATATATACTGTGTGCTGTGGATGTGTAATGTACGTTACATACTAAAAGAGCATATTACAACCCCAGTTCCAATGAAGTTGGGACGTTGTGTAAAACCTATAAACAGAATACGGTGATTTGCAAATCCTTTTCAGCCTATATTCAACTGAACACACTACAAAGACAAGATATTTAATGTTCAATCGGATAAACTTTATTGTTTTTTGCAAATATTCACTCATTTTGAATTTGATGCCTGCAACACGTTCCAAAGAAGTTGGGACAGGGGCATGTTTACCACTGTGTTACATCACCTTTCCTTTTAACAACACTCAATAAGCGTTTGGGAACTGAGGACACTGATTGTTGAAGCTCTGTAGGTGGAATTCTTTCCCATTCTTGCTTGATGTACAACTTCAGTTGCTCAGCAGTCCGGGGTCTCCACTTCATAATGCGCCACACATTTTCAATGGGAGACAGGTCTGGACTGCAGGCAGGCCAGTCTAGTACCCGCACTCTTTTACTACGAAGCCACGCTGTTGTAACACGTGCAGAATGTGGCTTGGCATCGTCTTGCTGAAATAAGCAGGACGTCCCTGAAAAAGACGTTGCTTGGATGGCAGCAGATGTTGCTCCAAAACCTGTATGTACCTTTCAGCATTAATGGTGCCTTCACAGATGTGCAAGTTACCCCTGCCATGGGCACTAACACACCCCCACACCATCAGAGATGCTGGCTTTTGAACTTTGCACTGATAACAATCCGGACAGTCCTTTTCCTCTTTGGCCCAGAGGACATGACGTCCATGATTTCCAAAAACAGTGTGAAATGTGGACTCGTCAGACCACTACTTGCTAGAAATGCATACTATATGCTACATATAAGTGCACATTATAATCTACAGAAGCAGACTTTGTGCTATGTAATAATACATACCCCATAGTCCAGTAGCTGTGGATGCTTACTAGATTTTACAAGCACATAGAACATATTGCATGATATTCTGCATGAAAAATAAAATGCATACGGCATTACTAGAGATGCATATTACAAAACTACATAGTATAACATACAACAAATGCTTACTGTGTGCTACGTAATAATGTATAATACAATTGATAGATGCAAACTACATCTGGCTCTATTATTCAGATCCCTCTGAAGGCCTTCGTTACCTGCGCTAGGTTAGGGCTGGAGCCCCAGGCCCCACTGTTAGTAATGCAGTCATTAGTACAGTGTATAGTGTAGTATACTCTTAAAAAAAGATAGGACTTTTCAAAGAAGGACTCTTCCAAGAACTATTTGCATGCTTAAATGGGTCTGCCTGGTGAAATCGTTCTTTAGGTTGACGGAGAACGTGTTGTATACAGTATGTTTCTAAATAGAACCTTTTGAAAAATGCACCCGAAAAGGCTCTTCTACTGGTACAATGTCAAGCTTTTAACAATTGAGCAGCTCTTTTGGGTTCTATATAGGACCACTGCCTTTACTAAAGCACCCTTGGAGAGCCACGTTTTTTAAGAGTGCAGTACGTGGATTGGAGCGCAGCCTCTGTAGTTGTGTGCGATCTCAGTTTGGCCACTAGAGGGAAACAGAGAGGCCTGTTGCCTTCTGTGCTGTGACGCTGTTTGGAGGAGACGGAGGGTCTCTCAGCCTGACACCGCCACAACACCGTCGTCCAGCTGGAGGAGGTCAGCTCGCCTGGGCTGCGCGGTCATCTGGACACGGCGATCGGCCAGAGACGCTCGCTGTCAGCCAGCCAGTCCGCCGTGTAAACAGGCTCGGCCTCGCTTCTGTCGTAAGTTTCATGGTTTCGTGTCCGCTCCTTATTCGCCAGCTTCTTCTTCCAGTTTTCCCGGTCCACCTTAAACGGTGCAGCGGTTGCGTTGTGGCGCCTGGTGCGCTCTAATAACTGCTACATCATTTAAGGTGGAACGGGAGCATTCGAAGAAGAAGCTGGCTAATAGGAAGCCAACTTCAGCGCCGTGGAGGCGAAGCCCCTCCGAGCCCCGCGCTGCCCCGCTGGCGGTGCCGACCGCCGGTTCAGCGGGTCAGTGAGCAGCCCGGTTCCGCCGTTTCATTCAGTGAGACTTCGTAACCGAGCCAGTGGTTGGGTGGGTTCGCGCATGCGCATGCGCGCTGGGCGGTCTGTGCATGATGTTCATTCATATTTTCTCCTCCTCGCAGGTTCGAGCTTCTCCAGCGCTCAGATATGGTGAGTCGGACTTATTATGGGATGCTTTCTCATTCGCACGGTTTCCTTTGAGAGGCCACAGTCGAACCAGCGCTTCATTGGCATCCCGGTCTCTTGACAGCAAACCTCTTAGATACGTTTCTGAACTTGACTGCACGAGTTTACAGACTTATGTACCTGTAGCCCCCCATACAGCTCACAGTCTCGCATTCACTACGGCCCATTTCCTTCCTTACTGCACCCAGAGACTTCACTCGTCCCGTATAGTTCACTCCTATCCTCTCCTACTACGTCCCGTATAGTTCGCTCCTATCCTCCCCAACTACGTCCCGTATACTTCGCTCCTATCCTCCCCAACTACGTCCCGTATAGTTCGCTCCTGTCCTCCCCTGCTACGTCCCGTATAGTTCGCTCCTATCCTCCCCTACTACGTCCCGTATAGTTCGCTCCTGTCCTCTCCTACTACGTCCCGTATAGTTCGCTCCTGTCCTCTCCTACTACGTCCCGTATAGTTCGCTCCTGTCCTCCCCTGCTACGTCCCGTATAGTTCGCTCCTATCCTCCCCTACTACGTCCCGTATAGTTCGCTCCTATCCTCCCCTACTACGTCCCGTATAGTTCGCTCCTATCCTCTCCTACTACGTCCCGTATAGTTCGCTCCTGTCCTCCCCTGCTACGTCCCGTATAGTTCGCTCCTATCCTCCCCAACTACGTCCCGTATAGTTCGCTCCTATCCTCCCCTACTACGTCCCGTATAGTTCGCTCCTATCCTCTCCTACTACGTCCCGTATAGTTCGCTCCTGTCCTCTCCTACTACGTCCCGTATAGTTCGCTCCTATCCTCCCCTACTACGTCCCGTGTAGTTCGCTCCTATCCTCCCCTACTACGTCCCGTATAGTTCGCTCCTATCCTCTCCTACTACGTCCCGTATAGTTCGCTCCTGTCCTCCCCTGCTACGTCCCGTATAGTTCGCTCCTATCCTCCCCTACTACGTCCCGTATAGTTCGCTCCTATCCTCTCCTACTACGTCCCGTATAGTTCGCTCCTATCCTCCCCTACTACGTCCCGTATAGTTCGCTCCTATCCTCCCCTACTACGTCCCGTATAGTTCGCTCCTATCCTCTCCTACTACGTCCCGTATAGTTCGCTCCTGTCCTCTCCTACTACGTCCCGTATAGTTCGCTCCTGTCCTCTCCTACTACGTCCCGTATAGTTCGCTCCTATCCTCTCCTACTACGTCCCGTATAGTTCGCTCCTATCCTCCCCTACTACGTCCCGTATAGTTCGCTCCTATCCTCCCCAACTACGTCCCGTATAGTTCGCTCCTATCCTCCCCTACTACGTCCCGTATAGTTCGCTCCTATCCTCCCCTACTACGTCCCGTATAGTTCGCTCCTATCCTCTCCTACTACGTCCCGTATAGTTCGCTCCTGTCCTCTCCTACTACGTCCCGTATAGTTCGCTCCTGTCCTCTCCTACTACGTCCCGTATAGTTCGCTCCTATCCTCTCCTACTACGTCCCGTATAGTTCGCTCCTATCCTCCCCTACTACGTCCCGTGTAGTTCGCTCCTATCCTCCCCAACTACGTCCCGTATAGTTCGCTCCTATCCTCCCCTACTACGTCCCGTATAGTTCGCTCCTATCCTCCCCTACTACGTCCCGTATAGTTCGCTCCTGTCCTCTCCTACTACGTCCCGTATAGTTCGCTCCTATCCTCCCCAACTACGTCCCGTATAGTTCGCTCCTATCCTCCCCTACTACGTCCCGTATAGTTCGCTCCTATCCTCTCCTACTACGTCCCGTATAGTTCGCTCCTATCCTCCCCTACTACGTCCCGTATAGTTCGCTCCTATCCTCCCCAACTACGTCCCGTATAGTTCGCTCCTATCCTCCCCTACTACGTCCCGTATAGTTCGCTCCTATCCTCTCCTACTACGTCCCGTATAGTTCGCTCCTATCCTCTCCTACTACGTCCCGTATAGTTCGCTCCTATCCTCCCCTACTACGTCCCGTATAGTTCGCTCCTATCCTCTCCTACTACGTCCCGTATAGTTCGCTCCTATCCTCCCCTACTACGTCCCGTATAGTTCGCTCCTATCCTCCCCTACTACGTCCCGTATAGTTCGCTCCTATCCTCCCCTACTACGTCCCGTATAGTTCGCTCCTATCCTCCCCTACTACGTCCCGTATAGTTCGCTCCTATCCTCCCCTACTACGTCCCGTATAGTTCGCTCCTATCCTCCCCTACTACGTCCCGTATAGTTCGCTCCTATCCTCCCCTACTACGTCCCGTATAGTTCGCTCCTCTCCTCCCCTACTACGTCCCGTATAGTTCGCTCCTATCCTCCCCTACTACGTCCCGTATAGTTCGCTCCTATCCTCCCCTACTACGTCCCGTGTAGTTCGCTCCTATCCTCCCCTACTACGTCCCGTGTAGTTCGCTCCTATCCTCTCCTACTACGTCCCGTATAGTTCGCTCCTATCCTCCCCTACTACGTCCCGTATAGTTCGCTCCTATCCTCCCCTACTACGTCCCGTATAGTTCGCTCCTATCCTCCCCTACTACGTCCCGTATAGTTCGCTCCTGTCCTCTCCTACTACGTCCCGTATAGTTCGCTCCTATCCTCTCCTACTACGTCCCGTATAGTTCGCTCCTATCCTCCCCTACTACGTCCCGTATAGTTCGCTCCTATCCTCCCCTACTACGTCCCGTATAGTTCGCTCCTATCCTCCCCTACTACGTCCCGTATAGTTCGCTCCTATCCTCCCCTACTACGTCCCGTGTAGTTCGCTCCTATCCTCCCCTACTACGTCCCGTGTAGTTCGCTCCTATCCTCTCCTACTACGTCCCGTATAGTTCGCTCCTATCCTCCCCTACTACGTCCCGTATAGTTCGCTCCTATCCTCCCCTACTACGTCCCGTATAGTTCGCTCCTATCCTCCCCTACTACGTCCCGTATAGTTCGCTCCTGTCCTCTCCTACTACGTCCCGTATAGTTCGCTCCTGTCCTCTCCTACTACGTCCCGTATAGTTCGCTCCTGTCCTCTCCTACTACGTCCCGTATAGTTCGCTCCTGTCCTCCCCTACTACGTCCCGTATAGTTCGCTCCTATCCTCTCCTACTACGTCCCGTATAGTTCGCTCCTATTCTCCCTTACTACGTCCCGTATAGTTCGCTCCTATCCTCTCCTACTACGTCCCGTATAGTTCGCTCCTATCCTCCCCTACTACGTCCCGTATAGTTCGCTCCTATCCTCTCCTACTACGTCCCGTATAGTTCGCTCCTATCCTCCCCTACTACGTCCCGTATAGTTCGCTCCTATCCTCCCCTACTACGTCCCGTATAGTTCGCTCCTATCCTCTCCTACTACGTCCCGTATAGTTCGCTCCTATCCTCTCCTACTACGTCCCGTATAGTTCGCTCCTATCCTCCCCTGCTACGTCCCGTATAGTTCGCTCCTGTCCTCCCCTGCTACGTCCCGTATAGTTCGCTCCTGTCCTCTCCTACTACGTCCCGTATAGTTCGCTCCTGTCCTCTCCTACTACGTCCCGTATAGTTCGCTCCTGTCCTCTCCTACTACGTCCCGTATAGTTCGCTCCTGTCCTCTCCTACTACGTCCCGTGTAGTTCGCTCCTGTCCTCTCCTACTACGTCCCGTATAGTTCGCTCCTATCCTCCCCTACTACGTCCCGTATAGTTCGCTCCTATCCTCTCCTACTACGTCCCGTATAGTTCGCTCCTATCCTCCCCTACTACGTCCCGTATAGTTCGCTCCTATCCTCCCCTACTACGTCCCGTATAGTTCGCTCCTGTCCTCTCCTACTACGTCCCGTATAGTTCGCTCCTATCCTCTCCTACTACGTCCCGTATAGTTCGCTCCTATCCTCCCCTACTACGTCCCGTATAGTTCGCTCCTATCCTCCCCTACTACGTCCCGTATAGTTCGCTCCTATCCTCCCCTACTACGTCCCGTATAGTTCGCTCCTATCCTCCCCTACTACGTCCCGTATAGTTCGCTCCTATCCTCCCCAACTACGTCCCGTATAGTTCGCTCCTATCCTCCCCTACTACGTCCCGTATAGTTCGCTCCTGTCCTCCCCTACTACGTCCCGTATAGTTCGCTCCTATCCTGTCCATCATTTGATCCCTCCCTTGCTTCATCCTCTACTGTTTGTTTGTTTCATTGCTTAATACTCGCTGTGTATTTCGCTTGGTTTTTATTTGCTGTACCCTGTAAAGCTTATTTTCTTGCCTTAGTCTGCACCCCACATAATCCTCTTGCTTCCCCCCCCCGCGCTCTGTATATACTGTGGTTTGATAGTTTGCTCCGTCACTACTTATGTTCTGCTGTTTCCTCCTTTTTTATGCTCTATGTTCTTCACTTGTTTCCTCATTTACAATGTCCCATATAGTTTGCCCATTTTGTCCCCTGCTACTCCCTAGATAGTTTGCTTGTTTCCTCCTTACTACAGCCTGAATGGCTTCCTCTCACAATGTATTGTACAGTTCTTTCATGTACAGAACACTTTCACAGTGTATCACTGTATTTTTTACTCGCTATGCTCTATGTAGTTATCTTGTTTCTTAACTTAAACAGTTCTCTTATCTCTCGCTCTCCCTCTCGCTCTCCCTCTCGCTCTCCCTCTCGCTCTCCCTCTCGCTCTCCCTCTCGCTCTCCCTCTCGCTCTCCCTCTCGCTCTCGCTCTCCCTCTCGCTCTCCCTCTCCCTCTCGCTCTCGCTCTCCCTCTTGCACTCGCTCTCCCTCTCGCTCTCCCTCTCGCTCTCCCTCTCGCTCTCCCTCTCGCTCTCCCTCTCGCTCTCCCTCTCCCTCTCGCACTCGCTCTCCCTCTTGCACTCGCTCTCCCTCTCGCTCTCCCTCTCGCTCTCCCTCTCGCTCTCGCTCTCCCTCTCCCTCTCGCTCTCGCTCTCGCTCTCCCTCTCGCTCTCGCTCTCCCTCTCGCTCTCGCTCTCGCTCTCCCTCTTGCTCTCCCTCTCCCTCTCGCTCTCGCTCTCCCTCTCGCTCTCCATCTTGCACTCGCTCTCGCTCTCCATCTTGCACTCGCTCTCGCTCTCCATCTTGCACTCGCTCTCGCTCTCCCTCTTGCACTCGCTCTCCCTCTTGCACTCGCTCTCCCACTTGCACTCGCTCTCCCTCTCCCTCTCGCTCTCCCTCTTGCACTCGCTCTCCCTCTTGCACTCGCTCTCCCTCTTGCACTCGCTCTCCCTCTTGCTCTCCCTCTCCCTCTCCCTCTCCCTCTCGCTCTCGCTCTCGCTCTCCCTCTCGCTCTCGCTCTCCCTCTCGCTCTCCCTCTCCCTCTCCCTCTCGCTCTCGCTCTCGCTCTCCCTCTCGCACTCGCTCTCCCTCTCGCTCTCGCTCTCCCTCTCGCACTCGCTCTCCCTCTCGCTCTCGCTCTCCCTCTTGCTCTCACTCTCCATCTTGCACTCGCTCTCGCTCTCCCACTTGCACTCGCTCTCCCTCTTGCACTCGCTCTCCCTCTTGCTCTCGCTCTCCCTCTTGCTCTCGCTCTTGCTCTCGCTCTCCCTCTTGCTCTCGCTCTCCCTCTTGCTCTCGCTCTCCCTCTTGCACTCGCTCTCCCTCTTGCACTCGCTCTCCCTCTTGCACTCGCTCTCCCTCTTGCACTCGCTCTCCCTCTCGCTCTCCCTCTTGCTCTCGCTCTCCCTCTTGCTCTCGCTCTCCCTCTTGCTCTCGCTCTCCCTCTTGCTCTCGCTCTCCCTCTCGCTCTCGCTCTCGCTCTCCCTCTCGCTCTCGCTCTCCCTCTCGCTCTCGCTCTCCCTCTTGCTCTCCCTCTTGCTCTCGCTCTCCCTCTTGCTCTCGCTCTCCCTCTTGCTCTCGCTCTCCCTCTCCCTCTCCCTCTCCCTCTCGCTCTCGCTCTCCCTCTCGCTCTCCCTCTCGCTCTTGCACTCGCTCTCCCTCTTGCTCTCGCTCTTGCTTGCTCTCTCACACAATCGCTCTTTCGCTCGCTGTTGCGCTCTCTCTCTCTCTCACTCGCTCTTTCATTCACTGTCTTCCCATAAATGTTTAACTATATGTTTGAACATCTGTTTGTCTTCTCTCTCTCTCTCTCTCTCTCTCTCATTGCTCATTCGCAGCACGGACGAGTGAAGGTAAAGTCCACGGCTCAGCAGGAGGAGGAGAAGAGAAAGGAGAGAGAGAAGAAGCTGAAGGTGTACCTTACTGTTCGTGATGCTATTTTCAAAAAGGTCTGTAGCGCAACAGATTTTTTCCCCCCAGATTTACTTTCAAGGGACCCTTTGTTTTGCCACTTTTAACCACTGCCTCTTTCCACCAAGTTAGTCAAGGAAGCGCTACTCCACCCCACCTCCACTTTCTTTTCACATCCCTGGACTCCCGCTATCATCATTGCTCTTAAAATAATGAATAAATTATGTTCAAATTAATTATATATACAAATGTAATGCAGTGCTTCTTAATGCTTGGTTTATATGCTTATATTCATATAAAGCTTATACTTATAAATACTTTAGAACTATTTCTCTCTCTCTCTCTTTTAGAGGGGTAACGGTGAACTGGATGACGAAGCGCTCCAGCTCACGCAGCAGCTCCTGTCCTCTAACCCTGACTTTGCCACTCTGTGGAACTACAGGAGAGAGATCCTGCTGCACCTGGAGACCATAAAGTGAGACAACTACAACTCCCAGGATGCTTTGTGCTCTTTATGTAGCACTTTGGAAACTTGGGCAGCATTCTAGGTCTATTAGATGCTTTTAGACCGGTGTTTTTAATCCACAGCACTGCACGGTTTTGAAACGCTGTTTTAGACCGATATGTGATGTAGTTTGATGTCAGATCAGAGGTTCAGGGTTTGTACACTGTTCAGATCCAAGAAGGTCAAGTTAGTCAAGTTAGAAGAATTTAGTTGTTAGAAGATTTTTTTTCCATAGTTACTTAATTCACTCATTGACATGGAGAGAGAGCCATTCAGAGTGGTCTGATGTTCATTTCTTTACAGTGGTGATGATGGGAACCAGGGTCACAATGTCTACAACACAAATAGCCATTTCATTTACTGTCCAAAACCGCCAGTGGACCTGCACATCATCTTCGATTTTGCATGTAATATTTATAATGGTAAAATAGTTCCATTAAAATTTAATCTCAAAAATAGTTTTTCTTTGTTTTAGGACCAAACCTTCTCAAAGCTGTTGTAGTGCAATGTCTCAGGCTCCCAGGCCTGAGGTGTTCAAAATTGTTGAGCTTTAAGAGGCACTAAACTCCTCAGATGTTTGGTTCCTATCACCACCATTATAAACGATTTCTGACTCGAGTTTCTCTAGACCGGA
>NC_051219.1:11339403-11366903 GCF_015220715.1 Pygocentrus nattereri | reverse complement strand
TATGTTCTGTCTTGATCTCTCTCTTTTCTTTTTTTTTTAGCATGTTAATTTTTTCTCCTTGTGTGTCTATTTTCTCCCTCCCTCCCTCCCTCCCTCCCTCCCTCTCTCCCTCCCTCTCTCCCTCCCTCTCTCTCTCAGGCTCTGGCAGAGGGTCTGATGTTGGTATTAGATGGTCAGCAGCAGCAGGTTGAGTGGAGGAGTGCTCATCCTCGCTTCCGCCACAGTCCTGTCTGGGTATGTACTTGCATTGCGCTCACACTAATGGTGAGAGATCAGTTCATACGCACACTACAGCAGCCAGGTTTCCATCAGCTTTATTCTTATTATATACATTTTGCAAGTGATCAAATGAAAATGCCTTTAAAAAGTAGTTTTTGAGTCTTGCTCCTGGCAGATCGTGTTAGGTCTGTGACATTTATGGCAAATAAAATTAGTTTTAGTCACATTAGTTTTCACAGATGGTCACATTAGTTTTCACAGATGGTCATGCATGTCAGAAAAACATGTTTTTTGCAAGAAATCGAGCAAAAGTGAATTTGCCTCGTGTGGGTTCCTAATCAATCACTCACATTGGCAATACTGTGTGTAAGCTTTTGAATCTCTTTCTCAGCTGTGTGAACTTCCTCCTGGATCTATCAGCGACATCAACAACGAACACAACCTGACGGTGCACTGGACGGAGAAACACACACACAGAGACTGCGCTCTCTATACAGGTGTGTTCTTTAAATCTGTACTGCTTGCCCATACAGCTCTGAAGCAGCAGGTGTCAGTAGCTACTTTTACTAACATCCAGGCTCTCGCAGAGCATTGGGACAGACTGTGTACTGAATGTGACTACATGTATACGTCGGTACCCATTCGATTTCTGTTTTCAGCGGGTGAACTTCTCTATACTGGTTTGAATTCGGGTGCTGGTTTAGTGCAGGGAGTCATGTAAACATTTTGTAAGTGGTGTAACAGTGCGCTAGTGTTAGTCATCATGTATGAATGGAGAATTCCAGTATCCTGTGTGGACCAGCATGTTTACAAATGCAGTCTGTTAAAGTACTTTTGGATTCATATGAATGTACCATCTAAGCTCTGACATCAATGCTTAATTTCAGGTCGGCTTGAGAGCTGGTGCCGGGACTCTGCCACGGACCAGGAGCTTTTCAGGTGTGTGAGTGTGAGTGTGAGTGTGAGTGTGAGGCAAAAGAACTAAACAAAATCAAACTACTGCAGAGCAAGCTTCCATTAGCATACTGATGGTGGTGGGGGGGTCTCTGAACTAACAGCACAGTGATTATGACCAGTCGCAGTCATGCAGAGGTCTCAGAACAAATGAGCTGGTGGTTAGGACCAAGCACAGAAATGTGGGGGACCTAGAAGAAGAGGGTTTTTTTTTTTTTTTTTTTTTTAATTGGTTCTTAGGACCAATCTCAGTCTCAGTCTCAGTCTCATTGGTTCTTAGGACAAATCTCAGTCACACAGTGATTATGGCCCATGACAGTCAAAGGAAGGTGTCTGGATGAATTGCACGGTGATCAGGTGATCATTTACAGTCAGTGGGAGGTCTCAGGACAAGTGATACAAGGATTAGAAGTTCTGTTCAGCAGCACTACAACATACAAACTTTACCTACCTCGTTTTTGGGCCAAAAAAACATTGTTTTGCAATATATGTCATTTTGTTTGAGGTATATTCCCGGTTAAGGCTGTAAATAGTGTGTGTGTGTGTGTGTGTGTGTGTGTGTGTGTGTGTGTGTGTGTGTGTGTGTGTGTGTGTTTCATAGGAGTGAACTGTCTGTAGAGAAGACGTCGGTTCTGCAGTCTGAACTCCAGTCATGTACCCAGCTCCTGGAACTGGAGCCTCAGAACAAATGTGAGTCTCGGTGCATGTGTGTGTATGGGAGTGGACTGTAAGTGCAATATGATATGATTTGATCAGTATTCCTTTGTGAAATTATAGTTCCTGAGCCACGTTCAAAGGTGATGCAGTCGTGTTTTTTCTGAATCCCAGTCATGTCTTGTCCTTTGTGAGCCTGCCACTTTGCCAAAAATGCGTCAAAGCAAACAGTCTAACAGTTTCACTGTATTTTTTTCAAGGACTTTTTCATATTTCACTCTCTACTGTGCGTAATATCAAAAGGTTCGGGGAATCCAGAGAAATCTGTGTGCATAAAAAGCCAAACGCAGTAGCTGAATGTCCATGTCCTTCGATCTCGCATACGGCACTGGATAAAAAAAAACTGGCATGCTTCTGTGATGGATATTATTGCATGGCCTGAGAAATACTCTGGCTTTCCATTACTGCATCCAAAAATGCAAATTAAGATCGTGTGCACTGTGGAAGCAACCTGTCAACAATGTCCACAAACGCCCACAACGTTCAAAGGCTTCTCTGGACTCAAGCTCATCTGAAATGGACTGATGAACAGTGAAAACATGTATTGTGGTCTGTGAGTCAACCTTTCAGACTGTTTAGGGAAATAATGGACATTGTGGTCTCTGGGCATAGAACAAAAGGACCATCCATATTGTTACCAGCATAAAGTTCAAGAGCCAGTGTCTGTCATGGTCTGTGCAGATATTAGTGAGTAACTTGGACGTCTGTGAAGGCACCGTTGACATATTATGGAACAACATATGCTGCCTTTTAGACATCGTCTTTTCCAGAGACGTCCATATTTATTTCAACATGACAACACCAAGCCACATTCTACGTGTGTTACAACAGCATGACTACATCGTGTGGGTGCTAGACTGGCCTGCCTGCAGTCCAGACCTATTTCCTGTTGAAAATGTGTGGCGCAATATTACGTTTAAAATCCAAAAACAAAGGCCTTGTATAATTGCGCAGCTGGAGGCTTGTGTAACTGATGAATGGCAAAAAATTCTACTTTAAAAAATGGATCAATTGGTGTCGTCAGTCTTGAAACTGCTTTTAAGTCTGTTAAAAGGAAAAGTGATGCAACACAGGGGTAAACATGCTCCTGTACCAGCTTTTTTGGAGCAAGTTGCTGGCATCAAATTCGGTTTGAGCATATATTTACAAAAAAAGTAAATATCTTGTTTTCAGTTTTTTTTCTATTTTTAGTAGCATTAGTATGTTTAGTATCAATTGGGTTTGTACATGAAAAGCAGCTCATAAGGAAACAAAGACAAGCCTGTTCCAAGCCTGATGTTGTATGTGGGAAATTGGCCAATCGAACAAAACCGGCCCAAACTTAGCACTTTTTTGGGCCTTATTAGGCCTTCTGTTAATGAACTTAATATTCTTTCTTTCTTTCTTTCTTTCTTTCTTTCTTTCTTTCTTTCTTTCTTTCTTTCTTTCTTTCTTTCTTTTTCTTTCTTTTTCTTTCTTTCTTTCTTTTTCTTTCTTTCTTTCTTTTTCTTTCTTTTTTCTTTCTTTCTTTCTCTTTTTCTCTTTCTTTCTTTCTCTTTTTCTCTTTCTTTCTTTCTTTCTTTTTCTTTCTTTCTTTCTTTCTTTCTTTCTTTCTTTCTTTTTCTTTCTTTCTTTTTCTTTCTTTCTTTCTTTCTTTCTTTTTCTTTCTTTCTTTCTTTTTCTTTCTTTCTTTTTCTTACTTTCTTTTACTTTCTTTCTTTCTTTCTTTTTCTTTCTTTTTCTTTCTTTCTTTCTTTTTCTTTCTTTCTTTTTCTTTCTTTCTTTTACTTTCTTTCTTTCTTTTTCTTTCTTTCATTCTTTTTCTTTCTTTCTTTTTCTTTCTTTCTTTTTCTTTCTTTTTTCTTTCTTTCTTTCTTTCTTTCTTTCTTTTTCTTTCTTTCTTTCTTTCTTTTTCTTTCTTTCTTTTTCTTACTTTCTTTTTTCTTTCTTTCTTTCTTTCTCTTTCTTTCTTTTTTATTTCTTTCTTTCTTTATTTTTATTTCTTTATTTCTTTCTTTCTTTCTTTCTTTCTTTCTTTCTTTTTCTTTCTTTCTTTCTTTCTTTCTTTCTTTCTTTCTTTCTTTCTTTTTCTTTCTTTCTTACTTTCTTTTTCTTTCTTTCTTTTTCTTTCTTTCTTTTTCTTTCTTTCTTTCTTTCTTTCTTTCTTTTTCTTTCTTTCTTACTTTCTTTTTCTTACTTTCTTTTTCTTTCTTTCTTTTTCTTTCTTTCTTTTTCTTTCTTTTTCTTTCTTTCTTACTTTCTTTTTCTTACTTTCTTTTTCTTTCTTTCTTTTTCTTTCTTTCTTTCTTTCTTTCTTTTTCTTTCTTTCTTACTTTCTTTTTCTTACTTTCTTTTTCTTTCTTTCTTTTTCTTTCTTTCTTTCTTTCTTTCTTTCTTTTTCTTTCTTTCTTACTTTCTTTTTCTTACTTTCTTTTTCTTTCTTTCTTTTTCTTTCTTTCTTTTTCTTTCTTTCTTTCTTTCTTTCTTTTTCTTTCTTTCTTACTTTCTTTTTCTTTCTTTCTTTTTCTTTCTTTCTTTCTTTCTTTCTTTCTTTCTTTCTTTCTTTCTTTTTCTTTCTTTCTTACTTTCTTTTTCTTTCTTTCTTTTTCTTTCTTTCTTTTTCTTTCTTTCTTTCTTTCTTTCTTTTTCTTTCTTTCTTACTTTCTTTTTCTTACTTTCTTTTTCTTTCTTTCTTTTTCTTTCTTTCTTTCTTTCTTTTTCTTTCTTTCTTACTTTCTTTTTCTTACTTTCTTTTTCTTTCTTTCTTTTTCTTTCTTTCTTTTTCTTTCTTTTTCTTTCTTTCTTACTTTCTTTTTCTTTCTTTCTTTTTCTTTCTTTCTTTCTTTCTTTCTTTTTCTTTCTTTCTTACTTTCTTTTTCTTACTTTCTTTTTCTTTCTTTCTTTTTCTTTCTTTCTTTTTCTTTCTTTCTTTCTTTCTTTCTTTTTCTTTCTTTCTTACTTTCTTTTTCTTTCTTTCTTTTTCTTTCTTTCTTTCTTTCTTTCTTTCTTTCTTTCTTTCTTTCTTTCTTTCTTTCTTTCTTTCTTTCTTTCTTTCAGGGTGTGTGCTGACTATAATCCTCCTGATGAGAGCTCTGGATCCTTTGGGTCACGAGAAAGAAACACTTGCTCATTTTCAGACGCTGAAGGTCAATAAATCTTTTATATGATACGATCAACCGCTCAGTCAGTTCACAGCTTTTGATCATGTTTTAACTGGTTTAAATCAGGGTGAGAAGCAAAAGACATTGTACATCACTGATTGAATGATGATTATGGAGGTAATGTTGAATGAATGTTTACTACATGATGTACACAGTAAAAAACCAGTGTTCTGTCTAGTCGTTTGTACCCCATTTTCAGCGTAACTGTAGCTCACGTTCTCAATGTTTCATGTATTTGTCTCTCGCTGTCAGGAGGTGGACCCCATGCGCAGCTCCTACTACAGTGATCTCTGCAGTAAGTTTATGATCGAGAACACTATTCTGAAAATGGAGTACGCGGAAGTGCGAGTCTTCAGTCTCTCTGACAAGGTATTTAACGCCTGTAGAATTCATTTGGGTACCTTCTGGAACTTTAACTGTTTTCTCAGTTTGACTTTTTCTCTTTCCCAAAAGAACCTGAGCACGCTTTGTCACCTGGATCAGCTGCTATTGGTCACTCATATCAATCTGTCCTCCAATCAGCTTGTGACGCTGCCACCCCAGTTTTCCATGCTGCACTGTCTCGAGGTAGTCTTCTCATTAGTGATCATTCATTATCACAATATTTTGCTTTTCCATGGATTTGAATGGGTAAAATACATGCCGCAAAGTGTTTTTGGACCTGCTGGGATTTAAGGATTTTTAAACATCAAACAGAGCCTGTTCTCGTGTCTAAAGAGGTGAGAAATAACAATATATAAATATAATTGACTCCTTAAGTCATTTGGGGACATTTGAGGGTGCAGCAGCCCCCTCAGCACCCCTATGTGGCATAATGTGTCACAATAATAACACCATGTCATGTTGCCCACCTCAGACTCTTTGTCTCAGTATTTGTTTTTTCTTTTTCATTCTCATTGCTCTGTGCCTTTCTCCGTTTATGTCTCTCTGTTGGACACACCTAGGTGCTGGAGGCTGATGATAATGTCATAGAGAATCTGGAGGGATTATACCATCTGCCCAAACTAGAAGAGGTGTCTTTGAAAAATAATCGTATCCTTTATGTAGTGACTCCATCCTGGTTGATGCCTGCTGCTCCTTAAACAGCGTGGGGCACCTCTCACTCCCTTTTTATTGTGTTGCGGTGACACTGTGACGGGGCTGGTGAGTGTTTTGTCCAAACCTGATCTGACTGATCTTGGATTGCAAGCTGTTTGGAACAAGTGGCCTGGCTGGTCGTATAATACCAACATTAAGACTAAGATTAGTTGAGTCAGTTTTGTTAATTGTTCATTGGAATGAACGCTTGGACCACACCACCTTGGACCACACCAGCTTGGACCACACCAGCTCTTGGTTTTGGTTGAACTGTTAGCACATAGAGTGTATGCAGTTATGACCGAGCCAGATGGCGCTTCATTGTTCAAGGAGGCTGTTTATATAAAACCTAATTTACACAGTTTTTCTTCCTGACCCCAGATGTAGTCGATCAGCCAAGCCGTTTGGTGTCTGTAGCTAAGAAGTAATGGAAGTTTATATCCACCAATTAGCATTGTGCAAACTGCATTTCTCAGTCATCACACACTTCCCTCAAACTGTGTTGTCAGGTAATCTCAACCAGTTATTGCTTATTAACCACCGTTTGAAACGATGTGGTGGCCCTTCCAAGGAAGCACATGCTAGCCTTCACCCTCCTAGCTTGGTTTCTATGTGTGATGAGGAGGATCCAACTAGCAGCTGGAATTGGACACGACTAAATTAGGGTGAAAAAACTGGATAAAAGTCCAGAAAAAAACTCTTTAAGGAATGGAGTCTGATGTGGGATCAGGCCATCGTCATGAATCTTCTAGCTTATTAGTCTCACCCTGACAGCTTCAGGTAATAAACCACTCATTAGCACTCAAGATTAGTTACACAAGACACAGCCAAGGAGCGGATTTGTTGCCCATGATCTTTTTAAGGTTAGTACAGGCACAACAAAGTGAGAATGCTGATAAATCTTTGTTTTGGTTGGACGATGTTCCAGTGAAAGTGGGTTCTTGGTGTGAAAAGGTTCTTTCTTAATGCTGTCTTCAGAAATCTCGAAGCTCTCTGATCTGGAGCCGCTGGCGTCCTGTCCCAAGCTGACCAGACTGGATCTCCGTGGCAACCCGGTCACCAAAACTGCCAATATCCAGGCAGAACTAAGCCAGCTGCTGCCGTCAGTTACTGACCTTCTGCTTTGATAGAAATATCAAATCAGCAGCATGCGTGTCTGGGTTTGTGTCCGCGTGCGTGTGTGTGTGTGTGCGTGCGTGTGTATGTGTGTGTGTGTGTGTGTGTGTGTGTGTGTGTGTGTGTGTGTGTGTGTGTGTGTGTGTGTGAGAGAGAGAAAAAGGATGTTTGTTTCATCTTCACTGTTTCTTCCTAAAGTGGAGACTCATCAGTAATAACACTGGTTTTAGTACTGTACACCTGCACTGGACTGAAAGAGACTTCAGAACATCCTTACGTATGTATGTACACTACATGTGTAAAAGTTTGTGGACACCCATTCTTATTACTGGTTTTAGCTGCATTAAGGTCCCCTACTGCACAGGAGTTCAATTGTGCACACACAGCTTTCATCATCTCCATAGAAAAACACTGGCGGTAGAATCGGACTCTCTAGAGCAGCCTCACATGAGCCACAAGTCACCAAACCCATTGCCAGGTGTGGGCTAGAAGGGTATAAAGCCCCCAGCACTGGCCTGTGAAGCAGTAGAAGTGGTTTGAGTTGGGGTGGTGTTTGAGATCCAGAACTGATCACCCAACATCAGTACCTGACCTGATTTTGTGGCTCAATGCAATCCAGTCCTCACAGCAGTGTTCCAACATCTAGTATAAAGCCTACCCAGAGCAGTGCAGGCTGTTACTGCAGCAAAGGGGAACAAACTCCCTATTAATTCTTTTGATTTTGGAAGAAACATTGGATGAGCGGGTGTCCACAAACTTTTGGCCATGTAATGTATGTGTTTGTATGTCTTAAAGTGTGTAAATATGTTTGTTTTAGTGTTCAAGTGTCAGAAATCTAACTGCATGCTGATATAAAGAGTCGAATGCATTGCCTTTTGTGTTTATTTGTCTGAGTCTGAAGTAACTTTTTATTTTAAAAAAAGGTTTACATCATTTCTGTCTGACCCCAAATGGGTTTGTGTCTCCAAACCCCCTGTTTGGAGTATGTAGTTCAATTCTTTAAAAAATTAGGGATGCGCCGATATGATAAATGTGAGTTGATGCTGAAGTCCAACCTTTTACCATTTTCACACTGATGCCAGTAATATAAATGTAGTAATGTCAGATTTGCACATTGGGCTGGTTAAGCCAAGATCCGGAGGCTAAAGCTTACGGCCTACAGTGAATTCAAGTAAAACTAGGTTAAAAAGTAACAGTTACAAGTACCCTATTCTGATCTAATCGTTTATAAAACAAATAATAATAAAAAAAGAATAAACACAAATTAGCTAGAACGTCGTATCTTCTGGTGCATTTTCTGTATTTTACTTTCTTGTCTCTTTCAGTGGCGGGTTTTGTTCGATTGTTACTGAAATATATTGAAATGCAACAAATTCTTGGTCAGAGCTGCAAATTTGAGATAGAAAAACTCTTGAATAATGATAAACGTGACGAGGGAAAGAAAGTAACTGTGAATGTTAGTGATTATGCAGGCCAGGCCATGACTTTTAATACTTTTAATCCACATTAAACATTTTGCGCAAAGTTGATTGATTTCATAACACAGAAGCATCAGCTAAACAGACTGATGTCTTCAAATTGATCTCACATCAAAACATCTCAGCAAGCATAAAT
Source organism: Pygocentrus nattereri (assembly GCF_015220715.1). NCBI lineage: Eukaryota > Metazoa > Chordata > Actinopteri > Characiformes > Serrasalmidae > Pygocentrus > Pygocentrus nattereri. Next base: position 11,358,069 of record NC_051219.1, on the reverse strand, counting down.
TATACTGACAAAAGTTTTCACTCACCTATTCAAATCATTGAATTCAGGTGTTCCAGTCACTTCCATGGCCACAGGTGTATAAAGCCGAGCCCCTAGGCCTGCAGACTGCTTCTACAGACATCAGTGAAAGAATGGGTCGCTCTCAGGAGCTCAGTGAATTCCAGCGTGGTACCGTGATCAGACTCCATCTGCGCAAGTCCAGTCTTGAAATTTCCTCACTACTAAATATTCCACAGTCAGCTGTCAGTGGTAGTATAACAAAGTGCAAGTGACTGGGAAAGACAGCAACTCGTAAACTTGGAGTGGGGTCTGGGTTCTGCAGAGTCAATCGCTACAGACCTCCAAACTTCATGTGGCCTTCAGATCAGCTCAAGAACAGCGTAGAGAGCTTCATGGAATGGGTTTCCATGGCTGACAGGTGCATCCAAGCCTTACATCACTAATGATGTAACACAAATGCAGTGGTGTAAAACGCCAGAACTGGACTCTACAGCAGGGAGATTCTACACTGGGAAGATCACTGGACCCCAGGTCTTTTGGCTTCTGCAGTGATTCTGCAGCGTCACATGGCAGAACCCATGTGCCTTTACAACCTGACTGACTTGCCCTTCTTTGTGACACCATCATTTGCTTTCGTAACATTGGCCGGCGCACCTCTGTCAGTCTTTCCTCTGTCAGTCGTTCCTCTGTCAGTCTTTCCTCTGTCAGTCGTTCCTCTGTCAGTCTTTCCTCTGTCCGTCTTTCTGAATAGGCATTCTATAAAATGATGAAAATCAGTAAAATGTTCAGAGTTGTATGAAAGGGGATGGTTGTAACATTTTTCAAAGATGTGTTACAACCCACCTCATCCCTGTCCGACATTGTTTGTGCATCATATTTTTCCTGAGAAGCTACAACTGAATCTACTCTAAGCCATGTGGTTTTATCTGCGACAGTATAAGTACTAAACAAAATACTTAATCATGTCTAGGAGACGTACATGAGATTAAGAGGAGATCCCATTCAGAATACTTCCTCTGGGTGTGTTATCATATTTAGTTCACTGAGCCGGTCTTGGCTTTGCTCTTGTATGAGTCAGTCCGACTGCGTTTGAACCACCACTGTGATAAAACGCTTCCATAACAGCTGGATTTCTCACCACTTTTTGATCTGCTCTATGAGGCTGTGCGTCACGCTTATCTTAATTTCCATTAAAGCCCACATCACGCTGCTGCCATCACCTGCGCTTCCCACCACACAGGCCTGGAGCCTCAAGAGGGCACAGGGGGTGACGCCACTCCTAGTTTTGTCTTTGTGTTACTTGTCCTGTAACTTGGGCTTTATTTTTAGGCATTTATATACTCTGCAGGGTAGATGTTTCAAAGAGCGTCCTCATTCATTTCCTGGATTTTCTAGCTGAGCCAGTCGTTCACACGTCCCAATCAAAGTCGCCTGACAGGAGCCCATCAGACAGATCTACATGCTTCCTTCGGTTTAGGTGGTTTTCTGTTGACGAAGCAAAGCTCGTCATCTCAACTTGATTTTTTTGTCTAGTTTCTACAACGTTCCACCTGCCACCTCCACATCGCTGTGAATCCCAACAGTCCAGTCATTAAAACCTGCCGTGGAAGAGGTTCATTTGAATTTAGCTTCATCAGAGTCACCGGAGGCCTAATTTACTGTCACTAAACAGACAAACTGACCAATATGGACAAGAACCGTGGACGCCTCGGTGTTTTGGACAGATATCATCTCAGTCTTATAGAGAAGTCTACTGTACCGACTCTCAGATAAACACATGGAGCGAGCACAACAGTCATTTGGAAGTTTTTTATTTGCTCTTTAATTACTTTTCAGATTTAGCCCAAACCAAAAAAAAATAAAAAATACATGTTTTCTGTAAAGTGACAGAAAGAGCCAGACGCTCGCACTAAAAACCAGAAGATGAGGCTTCAGTATGAACGCGTTTGACAAGAATCGTGGTCAGTAAACAGGCGTGTGTCAGATCCCAAACAGCGAAAAGGTACAAAAAGGTAAAAACCAGAAATCCAGAAAATGAGTCCTCGATAAAAGACCATAAACACAGGAGGAACGCTCGGTAGCTCTACAGGAGAAGTTTGACAGAAGTTAGAGTTCATGCTTTTCGTGAAATGGTAAAACGGCTCACTGTCAACATCTGGCATGTGTTCTATGCTCTATTGGGAATAAAATACGGGTCTGTGAGATTTACAAATCACTGCATTCGGTTTTTATTTACATTTATTTACATATTACACCGCTTCCCAACTTTTTTGGACTTGACGTTGTAAAAGGTAGCCACTTAATACGTATAGGACAGTGACAACTTGCCTTAGCATATAAAAAATTTGAATTCATTTCAATTAAATGCCATTACAGTTGTTCCCAGTTACTTAGTGACATAAAAGTGATCAATAATTTAATTTGTAGAAACATATTTCATACAGTTAAAACCCATTTCTTATATTCTTTATTATTTTATATTTTTCTTGTATGTTCTTATAGTTCTTATGTTAGTACCTTTTGATTTAGTTAGCTAGAACTAGTGATTCATAAACTGTAACTAGGAATATTAACCACTATACATTTAGAATAATCATGACCACATAGAAATACTTACTTTTTCTTAATGCTCAGTTTATTATTAATATATGGTTATCATATTGTTCATTCTACTGTTCACACAGGTTATACAGATTATGTTATGCTCGTTAATTGAGATAGCAATAAGCTGAAGCTAAAAAAAATAGTTTTTACAGTAGTTTCTGTTGGTGGTGTCTGTCCCAAAGCCTAAGAATGCTAGTCTACAGTTCAAGCCAGTTAAAAGTCTGAAACGTTTTCACACTTTAAAGCTCTACTTAAACATTAATAATCTTTACAAGGACCACTATTATATTTTATGATATATTTGTAAACATATCGCTGTTGTTGGAAGAAAACCTCGTATCTCCAACATGGTACTTTACTTTCAATGTAAGGCCATGGAACCAGATTTTTTCCCCAGTCATTCTGGGTCATTTCTTTTGGTCCAATCATCATGAAATTGACACAGAATATAAAAAACAGCAAGCATTTTCAAATTATGTCAAAAAACGGAAAACGACAAAAGGTTTTCCTCCGACAGCAGCGATATATCACTTATTAGACTTAAACATAAGAACAGCATTTACACTACATTCATCACTTGTATGTTGCTGGTAGCATTTGGTAGCATTTATTATGCATAAGTTACAGTTTTTAATCATCATTAGTAAATTATTACATAGTTGTGAGTTTGCTTTTCATGGGGCCTGGTGTTTATTATAAAGCGCTATTTTCCCCTGGTTTCAGGATTCATCATATCGTATCATGTATAAAGAGAAAATTCTTGCTTTTCCCATGAACAGGAAATATTGTTTAGATGGAACGTTTATTTGAATGTTCCTCACCTCATGACACTCATAACTCTCGGCAATTGCGTCTTATCCTGAAGAACAATAAACACGATCGTCTGGCTATTGCAAAAGCAAAAGCAAGCCTTTGAGTAGGGCCAGACCAAACCTTGGTCTGTTTCGGGAATGAAAACATCGAGCCTGGGCGTGTCGGTCTCATACTGAGGCAGCAGTTTCAGGGTGTGATTCAGTGATATCCACACACTGTGGGTTGAATCAGTCATTAAGACAGAACCTGCTTCACCTTAAGGTGGACTCATCATCACCTTCTTCACTGCTGTGTCCTGGACCAGCAGCTGGAGCACCCGAGTGATGTCATGTGGTTAGGTTGAGGTGGAAGTGGTTCACTGTGACAAGTGCTTCAGGTTTCACAATCAGCGAGAGTGACAGCTGAGATTCCTCACCTGATCACAGATCACACACTTTCTGAACCTTGTGACAGGAGAGCCCACTCACTGCAGTGATGTTATCTGCATGAATTGCAAATAATGAATACTGTGGCCTGGAAAAACGTGTAGTAAATGCCATAATGTCAGTCATTCTTCAGATGTTTCTGAGGGGATTAGATACAAGATAATCCACTTGCATAAGGAAGGATGAAGTTAAAGGAAAACGAAGTGGAAAAGAAGATACAGAGAAAATGGGACTGTCAGAGAAAGTGTCGTCAACAAGCCCTTACTAAATAGATAATTAAATAGACAGAAAAAGAAGAACATTTACACGTCAAACAAACTGCTGGTGTTTTCCGCACAATGGACTGCCCACCCCAGAGTCCAGACCTCGACATCACTGTATGTGCTCGTGATTACTGGGATCACGAGGAGAAAAACTTCTAATACCGAGCTTTGGGGCTCCTGAGAGGCACAACCCTCTAAGCATTGGTCCTCTCGGTGTTGCCACTGCCATCTGTAGCCCAGTGGTCCAAGAAAGCACAACTGGCCGTGCTCTCTTGGGCACAGCGGCCCTCTTTCTCCCTTCATCACCAAGTGTGAAGCTAGCCAACACGAGTGTCCGTAGGCTAATGTAACAGAAGCGTCCTCCTCCAAGAACGCTTATGGCCTTGCATTGGCAGCAGTTTGAAAACCTTAAAGTGGAAATTGGGGGAAAATGGCAATAAAGTTTGACTTTTGCAGGTGTGGAAAAGCATCTCTGCAATATCCCTTGTTTTCAGTTCTTCAGTTTTCAGTTCAAGTCAAAAGACTGGAAGCTGTAATTATTTTCTGTTAGATGTGTCTAAATTCGAAAGATTTGACTGAAATAAATGAAATGAAATAAATGAGCGGTGGTCTCTGACTTTTGCAAAGTACTAGGTAATATATGGCTGCTGTGGGAACAAAACCTCGTATCTCCATTTCACTTCTTGACCTAATTTGAAAATGCCTGTTACCTTTTACACTGTGTTTAAATTTCATGATAAATGGACCAAAAGAAATGGCCCAAGGTTTCTTCTGTTGACTTACATTAAAAGGAAAGTTGGATTTTTCCTTCTCCTGTAAAGTTACCATTTACATGAACAGTGTGTGTATGTATATATATATATATATACACCATTCAGGCGTAACATCATGACCACCTCCTTGTTTCTGCGCTCATTGTCCACTTTATCAGCTCCACTTACTGTATAGCTGCGCTTTGTAGTTCTACAGTTACAGACTGTAGTCCATCTGTTTCTCTGATACTCTGTTACCCTGTTCTTCAGTGGTCAGGAGCCCCATGGACCCTCACAGAGCAGGTGCTATTTGGGTGGTGGGTCGTTCTCAGCACTGCAGTAACACTGATGTGGTGGTGGTGTGTTAGTGTGTGTTGTGCTGGTCTGAGTGGATCTGAGTGGTTTTTGCATTTCTATGTTCCTGCACACTCAGCACCTGCCCTTACACTGCGTGCGTGAAAACGTCATGATGACCGGACCAATAGGTCAACAGAAAAGCTCAAGCATAAACCTCTTTACATTAACTCCTGTTAAAAGGTTTGCCCTGTAAAGTTACTATTTTGGAGACACTATGTTAGGAGTGACCGGCCGGGTTTAAGATTAAAGAAGAAGCTTGAATATTAAAGTACAAATGAGCTTTTCTGAAGCTTCTAGAGTGCACCTTCAAAATAAAGTGTTCCACAGTGGTGCTGAGCTATGCAGCTTGTCTGCACAGGGTCTCACATTCCTCAGATCTCAGGAGGATGATGACAGAGCAGCGGTGTGAAATGGAACAGTGATTCCAAAGAGCCACACCCTTGACTTTCGTGTGTGTGTGCATGCGTGTGTGTGTGTGTGTGTGCGTGCGTGCGTGCGTGCGTATGTATGTGTGTGTGTGTGTGTGTGTGTGTGTGTGTAGGAGTGTCTCCACTTCTTCTTGGCACATGTTCGAATCATGACAGGCTGGTATAAGAACCAGTGATGAAACACTTGTCCAACAAGTTTCCATTATGCTGTACGCATGCAGTGTGAGTCAGTAAAAACACATTAAAAACAAAATCACTTTGTTTAAATAAATACAAATGAGACTTTCTGTGCTTCTGTCAGCAAAAATATGCACCCTGCTTAGGCTGCTACCAACTTAACCCGTTAACTTAAACCTTTTAAAAGAGGTTTTAGGGAATAACCAGCTAGCATGGCTATCAATTAATGAAATCTAGGAGATACCAGTTAATATGACTTCACTTGCTCAGGAAATGACTCCATCCCTTGTAACTCTGTTATTTTCCCTTCTAACTCTGTTATTAGATTAACTAGGACACTGTTGGCTCTGCGTGTGAAATATTGTGACCATGTTGAGCTGCTAGTGAGCAATAAGGGACGAAAGGGAAGGCGTGAGAACCATATGCTACAAAAAAAATCACACCTCTCCACAAAGATTCCAGCACCGAGATAAATCAGACAGCACACCTGCAGGCTTCCTCAGGTCTAACAGTCATGTGCAACTGCCTCAGTAAAGAATAGCATTTAAATGTTGATTTCTGCACCTATGAAGACAAAATTTGAGTGTATATCTGTAGTAATTTAGGGTTAAACCAGTAACGCCCACCTCAAGTGCTGCTAGCATTTCCGTTCCACCTTAAATGCTGTAACAGTTACTTTCAGACACCTGTACAGTCACTGTCATGTAACTGCTGCATATTTTAAGGTGGAATGTAAATCAGATTAGTGCAGAGGTCACTAATAGGCAGACCGCGGTCCAAGTCTGGACCCAGACATTATTCCATGCAGACCTGGGCCTATAAACCGATAAGGTAAGGACAGTTATTTCATTTCAATGGCTGGTCCAATTTAAATTGGCTTAACTTTTCTAGCATTTATTGTACAGCTTTAGTGGCCTGGGAGACTCACAGACTAATAGCATGCATAAAAATCACAAATGTCGCTACTCAGCCAATCAGATCTGTGCATTACATTGAGCACTGAGACTTGACTGAGTGGTGCACACACCGGGGAGGGACGAGGCGAGACACAGCAGACGGAGAAGAAAGTTAGCTGGATTATTTTGCGTGGCGTGCTCTCAAAACAGAAAACTGACAATAAATATTGTTGAAATATCACTGAATTGCACTTTATTTGATTCGACATTCAGTTGTAAAATATGTTAATGTAACTGCTACTTTAGTTTACAGTATATGGCACTGAATAATAATGCGAGTTAGACAGAATGATGTTCCGGACGTTCGCTTGAGGAAATTGTCTTTGGACCTTACTGAATTTTAATGAAAGACCTCTGGATTATTGCATCAAATTCAGTGTGAGGCTGCAAATCTGGTACTGTCTGACACCAAAGGCAACTCCATGGACTTCATTCCTTTTTGTTGCATTGCAGTTTTCGCATGTCAGTGATGTGAAGATGGACAGCAGCAGCAAGAACTGCAAAAACGGCACCGAAAAGACAAGAATGAAAAAGCAACTTAAAGAGGATGAGGACATATCCGAGCACGTGGGCAGTGAGAATTCCTGACAGGAGCGTTCAGATTTGCTTGTATTTTCACATGATTATTAAGCAGTTTATTAAAGACAGTTAATTAAAACCCTGCAGCACTCAAGTTTAAAATTTGCATACAAGGCTGAGAGGAACGGCTTGTTTTACTGCATCTAGATGATGAAACCAGCTGGCAGCACTTGAGTAAGTCTGCTAAATAAAAACCAGATTACTGGGGAATTTCTGTGCAAGCCAAGCAAAGAAAAGAGTAAACAAGTCCCCTCTTGTTATATTGCTGTTTACTGGAAAATGGAGACAGAGCTCACATGTTCATGGGTTGCCGAATATTGAGAGCTTTTAAAAAGTCGGGCTGCATTTATATCCAGAGGGGGATTCTGTTAAAGATGGAGCACCAAGTTTAACAGATTTCCCTGCTATGTCGTTACTGGAATAGATTTAGTGTTTAACATTAAAGCTTTAAAGCTGGAGAGCAAACATTCAAATGTAGAAGCAAGAATGTGCACAGCACACATCTATTAGAGGTCAATTACAGCCTCAATTCATGATATACTGTAGTCAAAACAACAACAACAACAAGGAAACTAAGTGTGAGCAGGGTGTCACATACGTCCGCATCATGCTGTTGGAACAAATCCCTTATCTCTGAGCGGCAACTTTACAGGAGAGATAGAAAGCATTCCTATTATTTAATGTATGGAAATGAATGAAAATCATTGAATGTCATTTCGAATTAGTTCTGTATGTCCATTCGTTATGAAATATCACACAATGTAAAGAACAACTGCCGTTTTGAAATGGCATTAAAAAAAAACTTGACACATGACCGACAATATGGTATTTAAAATATATATGGTATATATTTAATATAATGGTAAAACGGTGGTAAATCTGTGAGATGCTGTCGTTTGTAGAGGCCTCAAACTCTTCGGATGTCTGGTTCCTATCACCACCACTGTGAAAAATTCTGACCTGAGAAGTTTCTCTAGAACAGAGCATTTCTCACCACTCTGAATGCCTCTGTTTACATATTAGCCATTTAATTATACAGAGAATTTGAAAACTTTTGAACTGCTTTTTTGAACTGCTAAATTTCCCTTTTAACTCTGTAAGCTGGTCACAGCTCAGCCTGAGCTGATTCATCACTGTGTTGAAGGCGAAATGTACTGTTTGACGTAGTTGCTCACTACATTTGGGCTGGGCTCATAGAGCATCACTGTGAAATGTGAGTGTACTTCCTTCAGGGGTCTTACGAGAAACAACGTTTAAACACGTCACAAGAGTGTGAAAAGGAAAAGCAGTGCAGTAACGTGTGAACGAGCCATTCATAAAGCACATTTTTCTGCTTCTGCCCTTCAGTCGGCTGATACCTCGTCTACTTTTAGACCCAGCTGACTGTCCTCCTTCTGGAAATGACAGCATTCCTTATTATAACTTTAATTACGCCTGCTGCTTTCAGACAACTGCTCTTTTGTTCCTCAATTAACTTACACATGTTTGGCCAGACCTCCGGTGTTCTCCTTCCTGAGATGCTGTTTATTCTGCATACAGCTGTGCATTGGTACTAGACCTAATTTTTTGACACAAAAAAAAAGAGTTGCAGAAGTTTAAGTTTAAAGAACTTAAAAGGCCCGTATCACGGAAACGTTTTCTCAGTTTAATTAAATAAAGCAGTCCATATATGGAAACTAAGCTCTGAAAACAGCCCACCTGAGTTCATTGTTTTTTTGATGTCATAAAAACCAACACATATAACAGCATTGTGCCAAGTGTAATGTTTGGTGGAGGAGGGATGATGCTATGGGGTTGTTTTTCAGGGGTTGGTCTAGAACCCTTAGTTCCAGTGAAGGGAAATCTTAATGCTTCAGCACACCAAGACATTCTGGACAATTGTATGCTTCCAACTTAGTGGGAACAGTTTAGGGAATAACCTTTTCTATTCCAGCATGACTGAACCCCAGTGCACAAAGCAAGGTCCATAAAGGCCTGGACGAACTTTGACTGGCCTGCACAGAGTCCTGACCTCAACCTTGTTAAACTCAACCTTTAGGATGAACTAGAATGGACATTGCGAGCCAAACCCTCTCGTCCAATATCAGTGTTTGTCCTCACAAATTCTGTTCTGGATGAATGGGCAAAAATTCCCACAGACACAGACAAATTTCCACAGCGTACTGTGACCCTTGTTGAGGACAGTCTTTAAATCTATAAGGTGGACCAACAAGGTAGGAGTGTGTAATAGAGTGTCCGCTCTAGTGAGAGGACAGTGTTTAAAAACTCCAGCAGCACTGTGTCTGATCCACTCGTACCAGTGGCCAGTTTGTGTACGTAATTTGTTAATTTAGTGCTGGTCGATGTTAAAAAATTTGCTCAGCCGCAAAACACATGCTAATTTATTCTTAAAGCCAACAACAAAGAATTTGCATGCAAAGAATTTATTTGCAAATAATGGTGGAAAATAATTATTTGGTCACCTACAAACAAGCAAGATTTCTGGCTCTCACAGACCTGTAACTTCTTCTTTAAGAGGCTTCTTTGTCCTCCACTCATTTGCTGTATTAATGGCACCTGTTTGACCTCGTTATCTGTATAAAAGACACCTGTCCACAGCCTCAAACAGTCAGACTCCAAACTCCACTATGGTGAAAACCAAAGTGAAACCAAACACCAGAAACAAGATTGTAGACCTGCACCAGACTCGGGAAGACTGAATCTGCATTAGTTTGTTTATGAATAAACTGCCATAAAATCTATTCCAGTCTGTAATCACATGCTTCATTTTTCACAAAACATCATTGTTCCTCTTACCCATCTCCACACCCGCACCCGCACAGAGGAAATGACCGCATCACTGGTGTAAGAAAGCCTCATATCGGTCCATTCATTGTGAAATGAAAGAAATGGAGTTAGGGTTTAATATGACAGTGGACGGATGGAAAGAAACACCTGTAGATGTTTTCAGATCTACAGCAGCTTGATTTTCTCCTCTCTCTCAAAAAATGAAAGCTTTAAGTGCTGCTTATCTGATGGGGGCAGTTTTGCTGGTCTATCAGGTCTTCCAGGTGATTGTTAGGAGATTAGATTAGGTGATTGTTCCATTTTTGGAAACTCCTGATTTTTCACTGATTTTCTTTAGACTACTTACTTTCTTACATAAGTTAATATATCTAATCTGTTCTAAAAAAATGTATTGGCTTTAATTGTAAACTCAATAAATGAAAGGATTTTTGCTTGGAGCTCTTTGTTTATCTTTAAAAAAGAATTTAAAATACTGCAATGTTAAGTTAACACAGAATAACTCTGAGAACAGTGAAGGTCCACTGGCAGATCATTCACAAACCTTCTGGGCCTGCTCTGTAATTCTATGCGTGGAAGCTGATTGGCTGAGGCTGAGAAGGCAGGACCGTAAGTGAGTATAAACAGGCCTGTGAAAGACTAGAGCGCAACAGCAAGCAGAAAGACACACAGACACAGCAAATACCCCTGGACTCAGACACTACAATCAAGTAAGAAGAACGCTGCTTTATTACCTAAAAGTACTTAAGTGTTTACTTTAAGTGATTTTCATCGACCTGCAGTTCTCCATAGTTTATAGGATGCATGTTCAATGGACTGAAGAGAAAGACTATATTGCAAAAGACAGTATCTACTATGAAATACTTAGTAGCTACTATCAATTATTCGGTAGCTACTATGAATTATCCAGTAACTACTTATTGTTTATTTAGCAACTACTATGAATTATCCATTATATATTATGAATTACTCAGTAACTACTATAGATTATTAAATATATATTATACATATCGCTGCTGTCGGAAGAAAACCTTGTATCTCCTTTTTTGTCATTTTTAGTTTTTGACATAATTTCAAAGGATCTGTTGCCCTTTACATTGTGTGTGAATTTCATGATGAACGGAGCAAAAGAAACGGCCCAAAATGACTTGGAAAGACGTCTGGTTCCATTGACTTGCATTAAAACTACAGTATGTTTTTTCTTTCTCCTGTAAAGTTCTAATTTTGGAGATACAAGGTTTTCTTCCGACAACAGCCATATGCAATTAGCATATTTTTTACTTTTATATGGACTGTATTTGTGATGAATGTGTCTTCTTTCTAGAGTGTTTTCTTACAGATAATCATGTTATGATTAGTCTGTATTACCTGCATTGTGATGTACCCTTATGTCTGGTGGGGGCAGTGCTGCATAAGCTTCCCCTGTAGCAGTGACCCTGCACTAGGAGCAGGTTATTAACTTATATACTGGACGTCTGCTTTATATATATTGTATATTTTGTAATTTGCCATTTAAACTACTCGAGAGTAACTACGCCTTCAGGTTGAACCACTCGAGGTGTGGCGTGTTTTTCTTTCTGGCCATGCACTGTTATAGGTGTTGGTTCTTGATAGATGCTGTATTATTCTTCACATTACTCAGTGCTTAGGTCACATCCACAGACTACACTTTCATTACCACACACCCACTGTCCTACGCATGCACACCACTCTCAGCTGGGAGGCGTGTGAGGTTTAAACTAGAATCTTGCGCAAGGACGACTTTAGTTACTACAGCAACAACAACAACAAAGAAAAAGAATGTGAAATAATTCTCAGGCCCAGACAGAAAGGCTACATTAGATGTTATGAGCCGTAATGCAGTTGTGTTATGATGCTAAAGTCCTGGAACCTTTTCTCACCTGCCGTTCAAGCTATTATGAGAACAACATTCTTCTATGGTGAAGATCAAAGGTGGGCGATACGACAAACTGTAATACCACGATATTAGAACATGCCACATTTTTAAAATATGATAAAAAAATATGAAGCAATTACTTGAATTCTTCACTCAGTGTGCTGCACGGACTCCAGTTAAACAGGACTAATTGTCCACCCTTTTTAACCAAACATACAGTTGGGAAGTGTTTTTTAAGTACTCATGCTATCTATTATATGCTCATATTTTGATGTCATTTATCACGATAGCGACAAATATTGAGATATTGCCCAGCTCTGAAGATCTAAACATTCCATTTATAATGTGGGACACTCTTGATTTCATGCTTGGAGCAACGCATTTATACATATTTATCCCAAATGTAGTTGTATCTTCAGTTCTGTGCTGGAGCTAAGATGCTACTGTAGCTAGCAAGAAAAAAGAAGTGTGGCTCATGTGGTTCTTGACCCTTCTGTGGTTTTATATACTCTTATCTGCGAAAGTGGACAAAAGTGCTGAAAAATTCTGGCGTCAAGCTGTTTTTTTTTTGTGTGGAATAACCTTCCATTTCTTGCTAGCTGTGTTAGCTTTGCAGCCTCGTTGCAACACAGAAGCAAACTGCAGGTACCAAACACGGCTAGTTGACTACAGTTTGGGTGCGTTCAGGACTTTTAGGCAGTGTCTTGTGGCCTCTTTTGCCAACCAACAGTGTCACCGGAACATGTAGCACCAATAACCTGAAACTACTCTTCTCATAGTGTGGAGAGCAAACCCAAATTAGCCAGACTGAGTGACCGCTCCATGCTGCCACTTAAGCTTTGTGATCAAGGAGCTGTGACAGTCCTAGATGTTCACAATCCATTATGTGATTGTCTGTTCACGAGCTCTGAAGAGCAAGAAGGCACTTGTTGATTTGAGAGTCAAACCCTTTAACCTCATGGCCTCATTTCTCCAGCCCCTTCCTCAAACCCTCAGGGAATATTTCTCAAGCTGGTTGCTGAAAGTGAGGGAAGTGTCCGCGATGTCTGCTATGCCAAAAAACTGGAGCGACATGTTCTTGTGTTTCATAAGATTCACACTTATTCTACCCTGCGAATCAACTCAAATTAAAAAAATGTGACATTAGCAAAGCAGAACATGAGCTAAACCAAAAAGTAGATTCCTCTTAAATACACTAGAGTATGCCTAGTTTAGCACAAAGCCATCAAACCTTTACTTCAAAACATGTAACTGTGTAAACGGCACTAGTTGCTGCTCATCATTGGGCCTAATATACCGTCCAGGTGACTGCACGCCAATACAGTCAATACGTTTCATATTCAAATGGGACATATTTAAAATCTATCACACAATAGGTCACTGGAAAAATCACTGTATTCATCATTCATACACAGGCAGTAAACCAAAACAGCCAAACTGGGCGTGACTTTCTAAGCCTACTTAGAAATCTACTACAGGTGATGCTGATTTTACAGCCACCCCATGGCTCTTTGTACCAGTGTATGTTTATCCAGTTGTCTGCATATGTTGCTGGACCACATAGTGATCTGTTTGGTGAGCAGGTTCTAGATGGCTTTCGCTATATTCCTTAAGGTTATCTAAATACCCCCCCCCGCCCCGCCCTAGACCACACCTTTAGTCCTGCATGTCACAAACTACGACTGTTAAAAATTCGGCTCTTGGTCAATCCAGTTTTCACTCAACGTTCTCAGAACACCAGGTGCGAAAGGTCCTTTTGTGACTGAAAAAGATAAAATAACATACTTCTCATATTTCAGTCTTATCTTCGGACTGACCAACAGCTCTGAAAGGAACTGATGTCGACCATGCCTTAAGCTTGCGTGACTCAGAGGCGTGGGGCTGGTTTTGAACATCTGGAGGCCATATGCCGAGTCCTCCTTAGGGGCCCCCAACCACTACTGCAATGAAAAGCATCTGTATTATTCTGTATGCATGAAAGAAAGCAAATACTTCATTCATTTTATTTAGTAAGAGAGCTACATACTTATGTGGTCCTCTTTAAAATATTGAAAGTCGGTGGGAAACCATTACACTGTGTGCACAATTATTAGGCAGGTCTTATTTTTGAGGATTATTTTTATTAATGATAACTGCAGCGCTCTCGGTTAATCCAAAATGTTAATACACCTCAAACATGAATGTTTAAGAAAGTAAAAGTGAGGTTTTGTTTTTCTTAGGAGAATAATATCTATATGGGCACATTTACTGGGAAACTATAATGGTGCAGAATTATTACGCAGCTAAATGAAAAACACACATTTTCTCATCTCACTTTATTTTCATCTGTTCAAGTGAGAATTATAAACAACTCAAAACTTTCCAATGAACATTTCTGAGAATCAGTGACCAGTACAGCCACCCTTCTTTTCAATAACAGCGATAAGCCTTCCATTCATGGAGTCTGTCAGGTTCTTGATCTGTTGACGATCAACTTTTTGTGCAGCAGCAGCCACAGCCTCCCAGACTCTGTTCAGAGAGGTGTCCTGTTTTCCTTCACTGTAAATCTCCCGTTTAAGAAGTACCCACAAGTTCTCAGTTGGGATCAGGTCAGGTGATGAAGGGGGCCACGTCATAAGTTTTTCATCTTTAACCCCTTTACTGGCGAGCCATGCAGAGGAGTACTTGGATGCATGTGATGGAGCATCGTCCTGCATCACTGTCTTTCTGAAAGATGCAGATTCTTCCTGTAGCACTGCTTAAAGAAAGTGTGTTCTAAAAACTGGCAGTAGGCTTGGGAGTTGATTTTTGATGCAATTTTTCTTCTAAAGCATTTCAGAGTGAACATCAATATCAGGGAGGGTCTCTTGGCTAGCTGAGTGTTTTCTCTCATTAATAGATGGTGGGAGATGAAATGTGATATTATATATTTGATAATTACATTACGTTTAGATGGAAGATAAAAGAACTTGTCTGATAGGACCAGATCAGTGGATCAGAATGTCTGGAGAGAACAATCCTTTTGTTCTGAGTTGATTGAACTTCCAATAGTAACTTAACAGAAGGAGAATCTGCCGCTTGCATGTCGTCTACTTATTATTAGAAGTTATTGAAAGTTCCCTTGACATATAATATTTTAAGTAGCATAGTTTTTACAGTGCACAAGAAATTTCTGAGCCAAATGTGGGTGGGCAAACTGAGTTCTATATTTACAAACGAAAAACAAAAATGGAGATATGAGATTTTCTTCCAACAGCAGTGATATTTATATATATATATATATATATATATATATATATATATATAATCAAAATCCCCTTTGCATTTATAAAACATCCTTGCTTATTGTCACGATTGGCCCCTCCCAGTCCTGTCCATGTGCTTTGTTTTGGCTTTCTAGTCCTGCCCCCTTGTTTCATGACTCCACAACGATTGTCTCCACCTGTTTTCCACCTGTCCCTCGTTTTCCATGTGTATTTAAGCCCTGTGTTTGCCCCTTGTCTTTGCTGGTCTTTGTTTCTTGAATCTCTGTCTATGTTGCTTGTAGTGTTTGCTTTTTGTTTGAGGTTCTGCGTTCTTTATTGTCATGTCTGTCCCGCGATCGCTACGTGTTGGCTATATGAACCTGGACCGTTCTGACCATGACCCTGGATTTGCCCTTAATAAATCTCGCTTATCTCCGCATATGCGTCCGCCTCCTCGCTCCTCGTCACACTTGTCCATTATTGACAGTAATAGACATGCAACCAAGACCCATGATTTTTGTAAACTTAATAAACTCAACTTTTACCATATCTGGTTAGTAAACAAGCCAAGAAATCATATCATAATCAAATCAGAAAGGACATATTCAAACACTTTTGGCCCAAAGATGGTTTAAACACCATGTTGTTGAGCATTGACATCACAAAAAGGGGATAAGATGTGTTAGTTTAGGCTTTATTCCTAAGGTCACACTCAGGAATAACAGGCAGGTCATTTGTATGGAGCGTCCTGCCTTACACTTGGTGACCCGAGACCTTGTTTTGAGTCCAGCGTGGGCCTTGTGTCCGAATCCTCTCAGGATAAGAGTGCTGATATATGTTAGTTACAGCCAAAGCTGCTCTTCCATCTGCATCCAACTTTACTAACACAGGCCCTGGTTTCTGTGTAGTAACAGACAGTGAGGGAGAAATATGCAAGAGCTATTGTGGGTGAGAGACTCAAGAATGTCCAAGTAGCTGACAAGACAAGATTAAAGCAGAGAGAGAAAGAAAGGAAGGATAAAGAGATCAGAAGAGACAGAGGAAGAAAGAGGGATTAATGATCCCACCATAAGAAAGCAGTGCACTTCATCGGCATTACATCATCACTGACATTTTATGGGCTGCCGATTTGTGACTGTCTAAAAAACACAATCATATATTGTACAGTATAATTATATGTTCATATAACTATGTGCTGTACATATCAAATTCATAGTAGATACTGGGGTCTTCTTGTCCACAGACAACAACTTCAACGCACTACAACTGTACTATACTTAAGAAGAAACCCATTAAAGGGTCCGTATCATAGAAAAAATCGCCCTTTTCATTAAAGAGTATGTAGTATGTAAACATTGTTATATACAGTATATACACACATTGTTTTCAAAACATACAGTTTGCTCCATAGTTTGAGATGCATGGTTTTTTATTTGGACAGCGAATATATTTATTTAGCCAACAGCAGTTTAGCGCTGCCCATTCACGCTGAAGTTATAAGCAGGGTTTCAGCCTGGACTGTTATTTACATAAGGCGCAATACAGAGCAGCCAATCAGAAGGGGTCATTTCACGATGCCAGTCTTAAAGGCACAGAAACAAAAACAGCCTGTTTAAGGAATATAGAGA
Source organism: Pygocentrus nattereri (assembly GCF_015220715.1). Lineage (NCBI taxonomy): Eukaryota > Metazoa > Chordata > Actinopteri > Characiformes > Serrasalmidae > Pygocentrus > Pygocentrus nattereri. Next base: position 11,341,182 of record NC_051219.1, on the reverse strand, counting down.
GGTCATTTAACAGTGAATTAGTCTGTCTTTGCATATAAACCCACAAAAATTGATGTATTCATGCTTATGTATATGTTTTAGAATGTTTATGTGTTTATGTACTTCTGTTGTCCCTCCTCTTCATCCTTTGTTCCTCCTCTTCCTCAGTATGCCTGCTGAGGTCAGAAGCCGCTCCATGGTGGGCCGTTTCCCAGATGTTACCCTCCGGTGGGATGAGCCCGAGGAGGAGGAGGAGACGGGGAGCAAACAGGAGGGGGCGTGTAAGAGGTGGTTCAGGAAAATCTGCCCCTGCTGCTGCCGCAAGGCCAGTGACGAACACGATGGCACCGACGCCGTGGTGACCGGGACGGACGATGGTGGGGAAAAACCGCCCACAGCCGGACACGAGTTAGATGGTAAGAGGCAAAGGACTGCTGACTGCAGTGCATCATGGGAGATGTAGTGTAAAGGCATCAGAGCACAACTTCCAATGCAACGATACAATGTTGTCATATTTCGATAATCTTTCTGCCTTTTATAAATCTTTCTAAATTTTGTATTAATCTTTGTGTCTTTATTACTCACCTGCCTCTCTTTCTCTCTCTCTCTCACTCTCTCTCTCTCACTTTCTCTCTCTCTCTCTCCTTTCTCTCTCTCTCTTTCTCTCTCTCTCTCACTCTCTCTCTCTCACTTTCTCTCTCTCTCTCTCCTTTCTCTCTCTCTCTTTCTCTCTCTCTCTCCTTTCTCTCTCTCCTTTCTCTCTCTCTCTCTCTCTCTCTCTCTCGCTCTCTCGCTCTCTCTCACGTTCTCTCTCTCTCTCTCTCAGAGTTTTTGCTATCAGTCCGTTCGGTGGACCTCCTGAAGTCTAAAACAGGTCCAAATCGTGTGGAGCATCATACAGACCGTTACCATGGCGACAACCTCATCATCCGCAGGGGGCAGACCTTCCAGATGTGGATAGAGCTCTCACGACCTTTTGACCCCACGGCAGACAAACTACACCTTGAGCTCAGGCTAGGTACGTTTTAATTGTCCTCCACGTCGTTGTGCAGTCGCCCATATAAGGAGCTCTGGGTCTGCGCTGCTTTTCTTTATGAGAGAAACGAGAGACGATTTTAAAAAATGGCAGTTGTCATTTCCTGCAGCAAGCCAAAAAGTTCCAAAGACGATTTGTTTCATTCGGTGTACATTTTTCCTTCTGAATTAAATATGAGACCATTTAGCAGTCGAAATAAGAAGAACACTACATACATGCTACAGGCAAGCGAACGCTCCTGCGCATTGAAATGAGGCCATATTAAGTCTCAGAACTTCAACAGAAACTCAAACTGCCGAAGCGTCTCCACTGCCACGCTGGACAGAGCTGGCTGGTTTTGTGAGGGGTATTTTTGGTGAGGTTGCCAGTCTTAAGATGTCAATTCAGTGTGTAGCAGTTTTAGCTTGTGTGTGGCAATAGACATATTTGGGCTTCTTAATGGCCTTGATATTCAGGGCATCAGAGGGAAAATGTGTAAACGGGCTTTGGAGCAGGTTTGTTCAGCACTGAGCGCATTTCACGATTTCGGAAAACAGCATCTACTTTTCTCTAAGAGAAAACCAGCTTAGACCAGGCTTTCCTAAAATGGGCCTGACGCCGTCTACAGAACCACAGCCCGAGCTCAGGGAGTCCTCACTGTGACTACCACGAGTGAGTGACCCAGTCAGTACATGGGAATTAGGGGTAACAGTCACAGAGTCGTATGCAAAAGTTTGAACAAGCCCAGTCAAAAACAAAACTGGTTTGTTGATTTTTCTAAGTGA
>NC_051219.1:11239403-11334403 GCF_015220715.1 Pygocentrus nattereri | reverse complement strand
AATCATGATTCAAATGAATGAACGTGAAGGAAACGTGAATCAAACTGCTTGCACAATAACACAAAAGCGACGTAATGTGGGTTAATGACACAATTTTTTGCCAGCTAAATTCACAGCTTCATAGCCCGGATTGACTTCTATTCCTTTTATGATCTGCTGAACAGATCAGGGCTTGCCTGAGCTCCCTGTGCTGTGATGAAACTTACATTAAGCCTTATGTCAACTTATTTCATCACTACTATTAATCATTCAGTGATTATTATGAAAGTATTGTAAACAGTGCAGTTACAAGTGTGGAACCGAGGTGTCTACACAGGATTTACAGGGTTAAAAAAACATACCAGGTGAAAGATTTCTGGTGTGAAGAGTCTGAACTTGCACAAGACATGAGGGGTATTAGGAGAACAGTGCTGTTCTTCTTCTATCAACCCTTTTATTGACCCCCTCCCGTCTCTCTCTCTGAAGGAATTTCCATGTATGGAATGACTGCTGGATGTCTCGTCCTGACCTGCCGGCTGGTATGGGAGGTTGGCAGGTCGTGGACGCCACTCCTCAGGAAACCAGTCAGGGCTCCTACTGCTGTGGGCCAGCCTCAGTGGCCGCCATCCGGAACGGACAGGTTTATCTCAAATATGATGCTCCCTTCGTCTTTGCTGAGGTCAGTCTACTGGGCCTGTATCATACATTGAGATTAATAAGTGATCATCACATTGATTAATTAGTCTACTCAGGCTTTAGCAGAGCTCAGTACCACTGAGATTAATAACTGATCATCACATTGATTTATCAGTCTACTCAGGCTTTAGCAGAGCTCAGTAACACTGAGATTAATAACCGATCACATTGATTTATCAGTCTACTCAGGCTTTAGCAGAGCTCAGTAACACTGAGATTAATAACCGATCACATTGATTTATCAGTCTACTCAGGCTTTAGCAGAGCTCAGTACCACTGAGATTAATAACTGATCATCACATTGATTTATCAGTCTACTCAGGCTTTAGCAGAGCTCAGTACCACTGAGATTAATAACTGATCATCACATTGATTTATCAGTCTACTCAGGCTTTAGCAGAGCTCAGTAACACTGAGATTAATAACTGATCATCACATTGATTTATCAGTCTACTCAGGCTTTAGCAGAGCTCAGTAACACTGAGATTAATAACTGATCACATTGATTTATCAGTCTACTCAGGCTTTAGCAGAGCTCAGTAACACTGAGATTAATAACCGATCACATTGATTTATCAGTCTACTCAGGCTTTAGCAGAGCTCAGTAACACTGAGATTAATAACCGATCACATTGATTTATCAGTCTACTCAGGCTTTAGCAGAGCTCAGTAACACTGAGATTAATAACTGATCATCACACTGATTTATCAGTCTACTCAGGCTTTAGCAGAGCTCAGTAACACTGAGATTAATAACTGATCACATTGATTTATCAGTCTACTCAGGCTTTAGCAGAGCTCAGTAACACTGAGATTAATAACTGATCATCACACTGATTTATCAGTCTACTCAGGCTTTAGCAGAGCTCAGTACCACTGAGATTAATAACTGATCATCACATTGATTTATCAGTCTACTCAGGCTTTAGCAGAGCTCAGTAACACTGAGATTAATAACTGATCACATTGATTTATCAGTCTACTCAGGCTTTAGCAGAGCTCAGTAACACTGAGATTAATAACTGATCACATTGATTTATCAGTCTACTCAGGCTTTAGCAGAGCTCAGTACCACTGAGATTAATAACTGATCATCACACTGATTTATCAGTCTACTCAGGCTTTAGCAGAGCTCAGTAACACTGAGATTAATAACTGATCATCACATTGATTTATCAGTCTACTCAGGCTTTAGCAGAACTCAGTAACACTGAGATTAATAACTGATCACATTGATTTATCAGTCTACTCAGGCTTTAGCAGAGCTCAGTAACACTGAGATTAATAACTGATCACATTGATTAATTAGTCTACTCAGACTTTAGCAGAGCTCAGTAACACTAACAGATATGTCATTTCTATATTCTGAGTATACATTTGCCATACTTGTGTTCCGATACATCCCATCCCTGCTCATTGGTCACTTTCTGACCACAGGACCACTAGAGACCAGATATTATTTTATTAGAGCAAATATACAGCTATCACAGCAGTGACTGTTTATCTGAAGTGTTATTTTACAGTATTCAGATTTTGGTGATTCAGTTTATCTAATTATTTGTTTGATCAGCATTTTGAACATTATTAAACTTTCACTCTGCAATGAATTTGATAGTCAGTGGAGATAAAATATTGTGGTTGTATTCATCTTATCTCTAGAACTGTGTGCTGTGTTTTATCTGCAGGTCTGATCTTGTAAATCTGTTTGTTGCTGTGGCTGTTGTGGATTTGTGCATGTGAACACCCTGCAGCCCTTTTCCTGTCTGTGTTTTTCTAAAGCATGTGGAGTCAAACTTGTTCTTCAGTCCTAAAGGCTTTTTCACACCAGCTCTGATTTTCTCTCAGTCTCTCTCACCTTTGCTTGGTACACACTGTAAAAATGCACCAACCACTATATATCTATATATAGTTTATTATTTGCTAATATTTTTTTATTTTCATCAACTTTATTATTTGCTTAAAAATGTGTAATAGCTGGGCTTTCTGTGTGTTTTTGCAGGTGAACAGCGATAAGATCTATTGGCAGAGGAATGCTAATGGCACTTTCACTCAGATTTACAGTGAAAAGAATGTGGTTGGACGCTCCATCAGCACCAAAGCTGTGGGCTCTGACGAGAGAGAGGACATCACTCACCTTTACAAACACCCAGAAGGTGAAAACACCCACCCACAAACACACACAGGGCCTGCGCCCGACATTGTGCCTATATATGCGTATAGCCCGGCAATGTTTTTTAGCTGTTTGAAGCCATCAATGCTGCATTTATATGTTTATATATATATATAAAATCATCTTAGCCAAATGCCCACAGATCTGTTCATCCAAGCCTGAGTAGGATTGGTGCATTCGAAGCTTTATGCTCCTGGGTTTGAGATGTCTCATCTTCTCACTGTCCACTATAGGCTCTGAAGAGGAGCGGATCGCCGTGGAAACAGCCTCTCGCTACGGCTCCAAACCTGACACCTACACCATCACAGGCTCCAAGGACGTGACCGTAGAAGTCAGTATGGAAGGCCAAGGGCCACATATGGGCGAAGACGCCGAGCTGTCCATCGTTCTGAAAAACACCAGCTCAGAGCCACGCAGTACCGTCCTCCACAGCCAAGTGGCAGTCATGTACTACACTGGAGTTCACAAGGCCACGGTGAAGAAAGATGATGTGCTGGTAGAGCTCAAACCCAATGAAGGTGAGAGTCTGGCCCTCGGATCCATTTCTCACCGACCTCCAATCCACCCTCCCAAACTTTATATCAACGTATGAACGTGTCTCATGAGTGCTGACTTGGTGAAGGAAGTGTACTGAGCAGCATGGAAAGTTTCAAAACTGAACACCCTCAAACACTTGGGGGAGCATAGAGTTTGCTGTTTGTATACTTGTTTAGCTTATTGATAACAGCCACGCTACACCTAGCTGGCTGCTCTGTTATCAGGGTAGGGTAAGCTAATCTTAGTTTACGAGATTCCAGTTAATCAAAATCACTGGCAGTTCACAATCATAGAAAGATGACATATGGCTGGCTAACAGTACACCAGGAACGCACCAGCTATTCAATATGGTAATTCAATGCCCCCAAATCATTCTTTCCTCGACAACAATTACATAATACTACTCAACTGTGCAGTAATACTGAAATTCACTTTACTATAATTACAATACTATAACGACTTAATCATCTCATTCCCATGCCTTACTTGGGATCTTGTTCCCATGCGATAATATGCCGTGGCCACGCATTATTTTTTATGTATACAGATTTTAGGGGGTTAGTATATTGTAAGGCATCGTTGTTTTAATATAACTAACACATCAGCGTACAGTGCCTCACTAACATAGACTCTCTCAGGGCCTTTACTAGTCTCTAAGCCTCTGTCTCTATACGCCTCTATAGTCCAGACCCTGGAGTGGACTCTTCAGTATGCTCACTATAAGGACCAGCTGGTGGACCAGGCAGCGCTGATGCTCACCCTGGCTGGACGGGTGACTCAGACCAACCAGGTTCTGGCCACTCAGTTCAACTTCCGACTTCGCACGCCAGACATTATAATCACTGTAAGTCCTTAAGTGCCTTACTCACTCTGTTGTTTGTCATTTTCAGCTCCTTCCTTACAGACCTAGCTACCTTAGCACATCGCTGGCGCTGATTAGCACCTTGCTGCCGTTTTCAGGCTGTTTGTGTTTTTTTGCAGAGGAAGTAAAATGATATTTTATCACTGTGGACAGGAAATGTAGACACATTTAAACCAACCGACCAAGTTTTCCAGACACTTAAGGGCCGGTTTCTAGCATCAGTCAGCAGTTTTACTTTGAATTGGCTGCTACTGCCGGGTCAAAGGCGCCGGCCTGTTGAGTGGACTGACACGATGCTGTTTTTGTGATTACAGCCTTTAGGGGACGCTGTGGTGGGGAAAGAGATGGCAGCTAAATTTGTGTTTAAGAACCCCCTGCCGCGCATGCTGAAGAACGTGAAGTTCCGCATCGAGGGTCTGGGCCTGCAGAACGTCAGAGAGATCTCCTATGGGTAAGATGCTCTCTGCTCTCATTGGACCGTTAACTGACTTAAAAGGGAAATTCTACCGATTTTTCATCGATCAACTACTGATGCTGATCAACTACATTTAGGATGACAGATGCGCAAATATTGTCAAGCTGTGAATGTAACGAGGAATTCCAGCTATTTTTCAAAGCACTGTGATGTCTGTTATCCAAAGTTTGCTTCTTTAGCTCAGCAAAAAAATGAGGAAAGGCCTCGAGATGGCTGCACCTGTTAGCTAGCCAGCGTAGGCATGTGGTTTGGGTGCTGTTTGGTGCTCAGACATATCTACACTCAGTTTCCTGTTAGCTATGTTAGCCTTGTAGCTCCAGCGCAAAAGTAAAGCGGCGAACTTCAGACACCAAACACAGTCCTGGCTGATTGAAGGGAGAGATTTGTGTGTTTCTTTTGTTTGTTTTTCTTGTCAAACTATTCCTTTAACTGACTTTTAAGCAGCGATTTGTCCAGAAGACGGCGCTGTTGTCCTCAATTACAACATTTTTCATGGTTTCTGACCAGCACTGACGTTGATAATCACCTACAACAAAAACCACCATGTTCAGGGTTAAGAAGTGTTTTTAAAAGGAGAACACTCTTATATGAATCTCAAAGCTAATCCACGTTCTTGTCCTGTTTAAGTTCTTTTTTCCACATGTGATGCAGAAGTTATGAGTATTTGTGTTTGACGGTGACGTGATCTGTCCTCCTCTCTTAGCGACGTGGTCAGTCACGCTACGATCACCATGACGGAGAAGTTCATTCCCACCCTGTCCGGCCCACGGAAACTTCTAGCTTCTCTGGACTGCCAGCAGCTCACACAAGTTCACGGTGTCGCAGATATTGTTGTCAAGGAGAAGTGAAAACCACAGCAGGACTTGTACTCACACCTATTATGCACTCAGTCAGCTTGTATAACACCCAGGACTACGCTAAGGAAATGACACTGTAGTAACAACCGCAAGGGGAACTAAAGCCTCAGTGCGTTTCAGTAGAACATTTTTATCTGACTCCTGTTTGTTAAACCTAAACATTACGTTTAGTCTAGTTTGTGCCGTCTGCTTATCCCCTTTACGCAGCGGTTTGAGCCCCACACATAGCTCATGCTATGCTAACACTAATACCAAGGCCGCTGATTTACCTGAGCAGCTTTTAAAACTGAAATTAGGACCTGGACTCTTGCTATGAAGGATTGCACTGCACCTGTCGTGACCACATCGGGCTGATTCTAACATGTAGCAACAGAGCCTCACTGACCTGCCTTTTAACAGACGATCCCACATGTTCAGATATGTGCTGTTCTAAGAGCCTTGCAATCTTGCACCTGTCGCTTACTGTCTAGAATGTTTATTTATCCTATTTATCTGTTTTAACATTGTTAACTGATTTATTATTTATACCAAGGAATCACAACTAAATATGTCAAGAGTTTTGTAAGACGTATTTCATTTGTTTGTATCTGTGAGAACACTACTGTTGTAAATGTGAGAGAATCGAATACTTGGAAACAGAAATTAAAGGGCCCATACCCTGGGAAAGCAAGTTTTTATCATTTTTTTTGTTGGATGTAGTACATAAACAGTGTCAGTGTTTCAAAACATGCCATTTATGTCAACTGAGCAGCAAAAACAGCTCATTTTGAATTCATCGTTTATGTGATGTCACAAAAAGCATTTACATACACCCACTTATTTAGCCTACTTGAGTTCAGCTTGCCCTGTTGTTTTGAAGTTCTAAGGGCTTTTGAATACAGGGCTTATTTACATAGATCAGTCTTAAAGGCACAGTAACCAAAACAGCCTGTTTAATTCTAAAGCATGAAGAAAGAAGAATGATCACTGTTTTGGGTTCATAAACCTGCTTAAACGTCAGACCTCAGGGGATGAAACACAATTCCTTTAAAATCGTGCTTTAGTTAAAAATCAGTCTTAATCCTTTCGTAGAATTGCTGTCTGCACATGAATTTTGATACGCGTAGTATTCCTGCCGTTCTGTATCGGTAAATAAACACGCAAAACAGCAAACAATTTAATCAAAAAGCATGTTAATGATTGCTGACAGTTGCAACAGTTAGTAAAAACATTTATTTGCATTAGAGGCGCGTTAGCACGTTGCTTTAAACACTTATATTTTAATGCACACTGACCTCAATTTTAAGAAAACAGTAGTTATTGCACACTTGAAGTCCAACCATGTGCCTGCAACCCCAACAATAATTAATACACACATACATTTTCTAAACCGCTAATCTTTCTGGGTTGCTGGAGCCTATCTCAGCGGTCATCGGGCGGATGGACACCCATGGCAGGTCGCCAGACCATCGCAGGGCACAATAGTTAATAATTAATGTGAAAAACTATTTATTAAAAAAGTGAATTTTGTAGCCCAATATTAGAAATAAACACTCTCTTTTGTACAAGTGCACACATTTACACGACCATGGTTCAGTCCACGGCGTCACAGACGCTCTGCACCACAGCATGGAAAGCTTCAGACTTATCAGCATAAAGATGATGAGGAGCTCCTTCCAACACCTGAGAGAAACAAACAGAAATCAGTATCAGATTACTGACTTTAAAGGGCGTGAATCATGCAGCATCAAATGTCCCCTGCTTTTTTATTATAAAAGGCTTGTTTAATGCACTGGGTAAACCTGCCCAAACTGGGGCCTGTGAGCCAGAGCTGGCCTGCAAACCACCAGAGAGTTGCCTGATCCTCTCTTCCTCAGCCAATGAGAGAACGCATTTGTTTTAACAGCTTCTTCGTCTTCTTCAGCTTCAGCTATTTTGCTTTAAATTCTATTTTTCAAGTACTTTTAGTAAAAAGAAAATAGCATAAAGTTATTAAGTTAAAAAACATATATATGGTGCTTGACATCCAGAGACATTATAAAACAGTTAACAGACTGAAACTGAGTCAAAAACTGGAAAACTACAAAAATAGAAGTGCGGAGTTTTGCACCAAGAGCCACGATGGCATTCCCTCATTAGCATCTCTCTCTCTCTCTTTCTCTCTCACCACTGTGCGAGTGTAGCTGTTAGGTCTAAGCTGGGCCACTTTCTCTCCTGTTTTGCTGTCCATCCACGACTGCCCTCCATACACCAGGGTCACCGGAAGCTCAGGAGGCAAGAGGTGAATCCGGTCCAGCATGGGTCTCTTCGCCCAGAGCAGCGAATTAGACATAGCTCTGAAAGCCACCTCTCCACTGAGTGAGACAGAGAGAGAGAGAGAGAGAGAGAGAGACAGAGAGAGACAGAGAGAGAGAGAGAGAGAGAGAGAGAGAGAGAGAGAGAGACAGAGAGAGAGAGAGAGAGAGAGAGAGAGAGAGAGAGAGAGAGAGACAGAGAGAGAGAGAGAGAGAGAGAGAGAGAGACAGAGAGAGAGAGAGAGAGAGAGAGAGAGAGAGAGAGAGAGAGAGAGAGAATTAGAAATGTCAGACTGAGCTCCATAAATAAAGAGTTTTACTGAAGAATGTACACAGCGTACACAGCAGTGTATGATGCATCTGCAGTGTGAGCAGACTCACTGTAATCAGCTGAACTGTACCTGGGAGTTTGTGCATTGCAGTGATAGATGTATTCCATAATGGTATCATCATCAAAAAGCTCCTCAAAGTTCTTTTTGAAGTCTGGCCGAACACGACTAATTAACTTAGGGCCTATGAGATGAGAAGGTGAGAAGAAGAAAGACCGAAGTCATATTGTCGGATGATGTCATTCCTTATTATCCTTCTCACTGCGGTGAGATCGATATATCGTTTGGCTGATTAAATGAGCGATTACTGAAGTTTCACATATTTATCTGTAGCAATTCTCCTGATAAAACACTAACAATGTCTTTTTACATAAAGTGGTACATAAAGCACATTCAGTAATTCCAACATGATGTGAGGGGCTAATAACTCACTTAGTGAACACAGGGCTGTGTCTGGCCTTATGGAATAAACTGGCAATCATATCTGACTGATAATCATACCAGTCAGTGAAGCATCAGATAAAAGGGCTGTGGTCTGTTTCATGTTCGGATTTTGTTGAATTTTCATTTTTTTTGGATATTGTTGAATTTCCAGTTTTTGGATATTGTTGGTTATCTGAACTTTAAAATCGGTATTTGTGATCATTTTTTTCTTATCACTCGAGCCCTAGTCAATCTCTTTCATCTAAACGAACTACAACCCCATTCACTCTCATCGCCTCTTACCCCACGGCCCTGCGACACGGATCACAGCCAGAGGGTTGAAGAAGGAGGCCACGGCTATAAGCCCTTCCACCCAGCGTGGGCAGCCCAGCTTGGAAATCCCTTCTGCAGGCATATGCGAGAAACCCCAGGGGTCCACAAGGATCAGGTGACGAACTCTGGGACAGAGAGAAACAGACAAGTAAATGATCGTTTGCATGTTATTTAGCTGTAAATGGCTTTAATGATTTTATAATGCCTGACGTCCTCAAAAATGCTTGGAGAAACTGCTTTCCACTTATCTAACACAACTCATTCCTACAAGAGTTCTGCTTTAAGAATAGTGTATCCGCTCCTAAATAAAATGACTGGCAAGCCCTAAAAATATGTGAAATAAAATCTTTTAGGAGAACAAACTTGTCTGTTGTGCCTAGTCTCTGTTTTCTCAAGGTACAAATATGAGACCCCAAACATGGAACATTCCTTTGTCATCCATCAACATATGTAAAAGCAAAGAGCTGTGGACCACCACAGATTAGGAAATGGCAGTAAAAAAAAAGGTAAAACAGTTGAAAAAAGAGGATGCGTGAGAATACGGCCGCCATACACAATGAGAAGTCAAAGAGAAACCCAAAGATCACAGTTTCAGAAGTATCAAAATCCACTGTCAGACTTGACCTCCATCAGCAGGGCCTTTTTAGAACAAGCCACAAAATGCAGCACCTGAACTTTACAAACTATCATTGGGACTACATGATATGCATGATGAAGAGCACAGCCATCAAATATTGTAGTGGATCACTGATGCTTTGGGGCCGATTTGCTGCTAGGGGTCCAGCAGTTGTGAAATTCTTGTGAAAATCACTGGCATAATGAACACTAAATACTAAATACCAGGAGATTTTAGCCCAAACCCTGTCTGCCTGTTCCAACTTGGTCGTAGGTGGATTTTTCAGCGAGATAATGACCCCAAACGTACAGCAACCCCTCAGACCACTGCTTGTGAAGCACTACAGACTGCTGTTATTCTTGAGGTGTTACCATGTACTAATAATGTGATGCCGATACTTTTGGAACTGTTAAAAATTGTATTCTTAAAGAAAACTTGCTTTTGGTTCCAAAATTCAATGTAAAAATAAAAATACGCAGCTTACTACTTCGTTTACGCCTGAGATGTCATTACATTACATGTGTGGTTTATTTAATATATTGATTTTAGCGCCTTTTCATACAGAAAAGAGAAATATTGGCATTGCAGTAATGCATTACAGTAAGAACTGGATGCTCCCACATTTCACTTTCTTGTTTCACCTATGACTGTAAAAACATCTGTATCACTTAATCTACACTGACCTATTACTCGGTATATATTGCCCTCTGGTGGTTAGTCTGACACAAGCCTGTAATACAGACATAATATTGCTTCTGCACAGGATGAAGCAGGACGAACATCTGCATTAGTACCTGAGCACAGTCTCTACGCAGAAGGCCACAATCTCCTCACCTCTCAGGGTACTGTATGGCATAGGATGTTGCCAGGTAACCACCCAAACTGTGACCCAATAGGATCATGTTCTCCAGGCCCAGGGCCTGCCTCCAGTGCTCTATCGAGATGACTGACCGCTGCTCGGCCTGGACGGGGTCCAGCGGGAAACGGGGGCGTGAGCTGCGTCCGAAGCCCAGCAGGTCGAAGGCGAAGACGGGCCGAGATCGACACAGAGGGTCCAGATTCCTGATCCACAAACCCACCCCTCCACCAAAGCCATGCACCATCACCAGTGGAGTCCGAGAGGCTGCAAGAGGAACAACAAACAGCTTTTATTTTTAAGTTTTATTCATGTTTTTAAATGAAGCTGGTCTGTTGACTCAAATGTTTTGTTTTTCTCATCCTACATATTTCCAAACTGGAGGTGTGAACTGGCAGAATACAAATGCTTTCATTGATGCCCTCCTCCAGACTAAATGCTTTGTTTGCACCAAGGGAGGCCTTGAAGGGGCATTTCGTTGATTTCTTACATTTTCGACATAATTTAGTCATTGAGATGTAAACAAAGTGGTTTGGTATGAAATGGTTCATTGTAGAGAAACTTACAGACCCAGATGTCTTTACAGTGGAAGTGATAGGAACCAGCAGTCATGATCTCCTCAATACAAATATAGCCATTTAATTTACTACTGAAAACCTCCAGTGAACCTAAACGTGTCCTCTGAGAGTTTATATATATGTTGATAACAGTAAAAGAGTGGTAAACCTACAGGAACACATTTTCAACACCCCGCATGTCCCTCTGCCATGAATGGAAATACGTTTAAGGCCGAAAGCCTCTTAAAACTGTCATAAAACAAGGTTTCGGTCACGATTTCTGTGAGACTGAGAAGCTTTTAAAGGCCTCCAGTTCTTCTGACGTCTGACCAATTCTGATTGCTTTCTCTAGAATGGCCCATTTTACATTAGAGCACTGTAAATGACTGTTTACATCTTTATTATTCACCCTTAACCACCAATTCGCCATAAACAGTTGAACAAAAAAACCTCGCATCGACTTGTGCTGCTCTTTCTCTTTTTGTACGAAGTATTTGTAAAGAGGGTTCCTCGAATCAGACGAGGCGAGGAGATTGCTGTCGTTCTTATTTCACAGTTTTCAAAGCTAAGATCAAACACATCAGTAACAAACAGGAAGCATTTCCTGGAAAACCTTCAGCTACAGCATCAACGGTCATGAGACTGTCAGTCTGTTAGTCACACAGCGCACTGAGGGAGAAAACTGCTGAATGTTTTTGACTCGTGGTTTTCAGAAATGTAAGACATGGACTTGTCCCAGTTAAACGGGACTAGTCTAGTTGGGAGCGATCAGTATTCGAATTTCAGTTAATACAAAAGGCGACACTGTCAATAAATTAATAAAGAAATAAAACAAACTGCAGAACAGTTTTTATCAGTTTAACCTTTTTTTACCCCCTTTACACTGAAGGAGGACAAAAATGAAAACCCTCCTAACAAAATCGTCTTTTCATCGTTCACTGACTTCCATTCAGAGGGGCCTGATGTGAAATGATGCACAGACGCGTCGTAGCACCTGTAGGTACCAGTCCACCATCAACACCATCTGTAACCATTTCTTGTAAAAACTTTCTGCGGGGCAGACTTTAGAGGCATATTAGAGGCTCCCATCCTCTCCACTGTGAACAGTCCTGACTCGGAAGGTGAAGCGCTTCTTATCAAACCGCTCTGAATGACTTTGTTTATCTCTTAACTGCCGAGTTAAGCTGGGATTCCCCTCCCATAGTAAATACAGAACAGCGGCAGAAAAAGCCTTACTTGGCTTTGGAGCTTCCCTGAGACTTTTATGGGTTATGGTCAGAGTCCAGATTCGGTCCTGGGTGGGCAGTGAGACGAATCGAGCCCACAGGTCGTTCTGAACACCTGTGGGAGTGAGAGAGGAGTGTGAACTCAGAGTGACGGGGTGCAGAATGTCTGAAAAGTAACAACAAGTAAGAGTAACGTAACCTATGTATCTACGTACGATCCAGTATTTTTGTCTCTGTGTGCTTCAGGAGGGACGCAGATGTAGGACGCCAAGAGGGCCACCAGCCCCATCCTGATACCCTGAGAGAGAGAGAGAGAGAGAGAGAGAGAGAGAGAGAGAGAGAGAGAGAGAGAGAGAGAGAGAGAGAGAGAGAGAGAGTTGAAGCAGTAAGCTTTAGCAGAACAAATGCACCATTATAAGTCATTAGAGCATCCTGAACTGAACTTCAATTTGGGGAGGAGAGAGAGAGAGAGAGAGAGAGAGAGAGAGAGAGAGAGAGAGAGAGAGAGAGAGAGAGAGAAAGAGAGAGAGAGAGAGAGAAAGAGAGATAGAGAAAGAGAGAGAGAGAGACCTTTTATAACCTAAGCCTCGACAAAACAAATGCTCAATTATACGTCTTTAGAGCATCCTGAGAGAGAAAAAGTGAGACAGAGAGAGTGAGAGACAGACAGAGAGAGTGAGAGGGAAGAGAAGAAAGAAAGAAAGAAAGAAAGAAAGAAAGAAAGAAAGAAAGAAAGAAAGAAAGAAAGAAAGAAAGAAAGAAAGAAAGAAAGAAAGAAAGAAAGAAAGAAAGAAAGAAAGAAAGAAAGAAAGAAAGAAAGAAGAAAGAAAGAAAGAAAGAAAGAAAGAAAGAAAGAAAGAAAGAAAGAAAGAAAGAAAGAAAGAAAGAAAAAAGAAAGAAAGAAAGAAAGAAAGAAAGAAAGAAAGAAAGAAAGAAAGAAAGAAGAAAGAAAGAAAGAAAGAAAGAAAGAAAGAAAGAAAGAAAGAAAGAAAGAAAGAAAGAAAGAAAGAAAGAAAGAAAGAAAGAAAGAATCGTCGTCCTGTCGTTTCCAACATCAGCCCCCGCAGCTCTCGTGACCGCTGATCAGCCGCTCGTAACCGTGTGGTAGACACTGAGTGGTCTCACCTCCCGTCGCCCTCTCCCTCCTCCTGCATCGCGCTGAAGGACAGACCCCCGAGCCCGAAGCCGCGTCGAGCATGAACAGGCTCGTTTATCTCGACTGCAGGAACCTCCTCTTCTCTCAGTTCCCCAAACTCAGATTCACTCCCCCGGCGGCAGCAGGTACCGGCGTCAGCACCGCAAGACCCCGACCGGAGCGGAATCGCAGACCTTCATCTCTCCACGCGCGCGGAGAAACTTCTGCAGCCCGTCGAGCAGCGCGAGCGGCGCGAGCCCCGCTTCGGCCGAAGTGCTTGTGGAACTGTTTATCTGATCTCAGCAGCGCGGCGGAGCGCTTTCGCTGTAGCGCTCGCTTTTGCTGCACTTGCAGACACGTCAACTTTTCTCCGCGAGGATCACGAAGAAATAAAGCATGTCCAGCTCGGTGATTTCGGTCATCTCGAGGTTTCTGGAGGAGTATAACTCGAGCACGTCCACTAAGCTGAAGGTGGTGGACGCGTACCTGCTGTATATCCTGCTGACCGGAGCGCTGCAGTTCCTCTACTGCCTGCTGGTCGGAACGTTTCCCTTCAACAGCTTTCTGTCCGGATTCATCTCCTGCGTGGGCTCCTTCATCCTGGCAGGTCAGGGGCACCACAACAGCCCAGTTACAGCCTCCAGCCCAGTTACAGCCTCCAGCCCAGTTACAGCCCAGTTACAGCCTCCAGCGCAGTTACAGCCCAGTTACAGCCTCCAGCGCAGTTACAGCCTCCAGCGCAGTTACAGCCCAGTTACAGCCTCCAGCCGAGTTACAGCCCAGTTACAGCCTCCAGCCGAGTTACAGCCCAGTTACAGCCTCCAGCCGAGTTACAGCCCAGTTACAGCCTCCAGCCGAGTTACAGCCCAGTTACAGCCTCCAGCGCAGTTACAGCCTCCAGCGCAGTTACAGCCTCCAGCGCAGTTACAGCCCAGTTACAGCCTCCAGCCGAGTTACAGCCCAGTTACAGCCTCCAGCCGAGTTACAGCCCAGTTACAGCCTCCAGCCGAGTTACAGCCCAGTTACAGCCTCCAGCCGAGTTACAGCCCAGTTACAGCCTCCAGCCGAGTTACAGCCCAGTTACAGCCTCCAGCCGAGTTACAGCCCAGTTACAGCCTCCAGCCGAGTTACAGCCCAGTTACAGCCTCCAGCCGAGTTACAGCCTCCAGCCGAGTTACAGCCCAGTTACAGCCTCCAGCAGAGTTACAGCCCAGTTACAGCCTCCAGCGCAGTTACAGCCTCCAGCCCAGCTACAGCCCAGTTACAGCCTCCAGCCCAGTTACAGTCTCCAGCATAGTTACAGCCCAGTTACAGCCTCCAGCACAGTTACAGCCCAGTTACAGTCTCCAGCCCAGTTACAGCCCAGTTACAGCCTCCAGCCCAGTTACAGCCCAGTTACAGCCTCCAGCCCACTTACAGCCCAGTTACAGCCTCCAGCCCAGTTACAGTCTCCAGCACAGTTACAGCCCAGTTACAGCCTCCAGCCCAGTTACAGCCTCCAGCCCAGTTACAGTCTCCAGCCCAGTTACGACGTCCAGCACAGCAGCTCACTGCCTACTTACAGCCCTCAGAGTTTAAAAACCGCCCTGGTGGGCTTTCTGTGAAATACAGGCTCCTAATGTAAGACACTAAACAAAAACTTCCTCCCTCAAAAATCACCCCTCATAATTTCTCTAAAAAGATGGCAACTGTTCTATCGAGAACCGTAGTTCTGTGTAGAACAATGTCTTGCTTAAATGGTTCTTCTGATTGGGCCTTGTAAGGTTCTTTCTGAAAATGTGTTTGGACGCTTGACATCATTACAGTAGAAAAAGCCTATTGGTGTTATATAGACCCATTTTCAGAAAGGGTCTGCATCCACATACAATACGTTTTCCATCAATCTGAGCAAGCCTGTGACCATGCAAAGAACCATTCAAGCATGAAATGTTCTATATGGAAATTATGGTTCTAAATAGAACCATTTACCTTTACTAAAGAACCTTTCAAGAACCATTTTTAACCGTGTAGGCCTTCATGAGCCATCAAACAGCACTCAATGTCTTAGTTAACTTAGTTAATGAAATTTAAAGTAAGACGCCTCCCATCAGCTTCCAGGGGGCTCTGTGTCCAGCCTGAGGGTCTGAAATTAAAACTGATCATATCCAGCGCGATTAATCACATCAAGACGTCTTGACTTCGACACACGATATGCCACAATGCTTATTTTTGACATCTGTTCTGTTGGGGCAGTACAGAAAGAGCGGAGCCGGTTACACACACTCAGCATTTCTCACACTGTGCTGCGTTAAATCCTGCTAAACAGGACTAGTGGTGCTTTCTTATTAATCAAACATGCAGAAGTAATTCATCACAATAATGATGTCATTTTTATGATATCAGCCCCATCATGTTATTTAAATGACAGAAGTTCTCATTTACTTGAGCCCTAAAATGTCTTCTGTCGTTGTGTTTGTCATCAGGGAAAAACACTAACCAATCAAATCATTTTTCACCTCGACGTCCCACCGTCCCCACCACTCATCGTGTGAAAGCTGTCTCACAGACCCTCCTGTTGGGACAATTGCTGTAGTTTATATAAGATGCTACATAAGTTTGATAGGTAAGCATTAAGGAGAGGTATTTCAGTCAACGTCAGTCCACCTTTATTTTATCAAATAATAATACATTTAGGCCGGCACGGTGGCGTGGTGGGTAGCGCTGTCGCCTCACAGCAAGGAAGGCCTGGGTTCGATTCCCCGGCCGGGCGACCTCCTCTGTGTGGAGTTTGCATGTCCTCCCCGTGTCTGGATTTCTGGCGTTGGTTTCCTCCGGGTTCTCCGGTTTCCTCCCACAGTCCAAAGACATGCAGTCAGGCCAATTGGACATGCTAAATTGCCCCTGGGTGTGAGTGACTGTCTGTGTCTGTCTGTCTGCCCTGCGATGGACTGGCGACCTGTCCAGGGTGTATCCTGCCTCCCGCCCCAGAAGACTGCGGGACTGACGGAGAAGCGGCTTAGAAAATGGATGGATGGATGGATGGATAATACATTTAATTTAAAAAATGGGCTAAATGGTTTCGCTGCATGGAAAGGACCGTGGCCGCATTTGAAGGATCCTACAAAATGGAACAGCCTGCAGTGACGTAATGGCCTAGAAAGGCAGCTTCCCTCGGCTGCAGCCTTCGAGATGCGGCCTGTGTTTCCGTTTTTGGACTAAACAAATAAAAAACTAATGTCAAAATGTCAGACAGAGGCGCTGCACCAGCTGTTACTAACCCTTTTCCTGGAGATCTGCTTTCTTGTTGAATACAGTTCCAAATACGAACAGCCACACCTGCTCAGTCTGATCGACTTTTTCAGAGCTCCTTGATTGGTTGGATCAGATGCATTAGTGTTAGTTTAAAGGCCGGAGATGTTGTTGAAACCAAAGTCTGTGGGGAAGAGGGTCTCTAGGAGGTGGCGGTGAGCACTGCTGCACACTGCCCTCTGGTGGAGCAGAGAGAGAGAGAGAGAGAGAGAGAGAGAGAGAGAGAGAGAGAGATGAAATACTGATCTAGTATGAAAAACTTTTGACTATTTAAATATTCGAAAACTGATCCCTAATAAGTGTAAGACAGAACTATGGGTAGATGGATGAAATATGTTGGTGTATTAAAAGAACAGGGTACGTAATAAATATACAAATTACACATATTGTAATATGTAAGAACACATATAATCTTATAATTCACTTACATTAATACTGCCAGAAACCTAGCTATCAAGCTGAAAAGGAAATAACAGTTGTATGGTAAAAAACTGAAATACTCTTCCTTAATTGGTGTAAAATTCCAATGATGTGATGCTGCCGGGTTTTTTTTTTTTTTTTTATACAAGCCTATTTTGACCCTGACACTGGGTGCAGCTCTGTGCTCTGCAGAAGCTTAAGAGAGGTCACTGTGTGCTATATCTTCATTTTAAAGCACTAATTAAATGAAATGTATGTTTAAAAACAGAGAATTGTGGAAATTGTGCTGGGTTAAAAGAAAATGCTTTACCCGTTATCCTGGTTCCTTCCCTTTCAGTTTGCCTGAGAATCCAGATCAACCCACAGAACAAAGCGGAATTCTTATCCACCTCGCCAGAGAGAGCCTTCGCTGACTTTCTGTTTGCTCACACCGTGCTCCATCTTGTTGCCATCAATTTCGTTGGTTGAGAGGAGGCCTTTATTGGCGTGAACAGTGAGGTACGATTTGCTGCTCTGGCAGTTTCAGTCAATACAAAAGCTGTTGTTCGTTGATCTGCGACAGCATCTCTCTTTCCAAGACAAACTGTTCATGCGTAAGCCTTAGATTCTTAAGACTTATTATTCAGTAATTACATGGAAACAATGCAGACTGGTAGGCCGATTAAAGTGGCATTCCAGCCTAAAACGTTTGTTAATTGTTGTGTTATATAACGTTCTGTAGCTCAGCTTGACGGCCCTCAGCCTCATTGATTTGACAGAAATCATGACTTGGTATGCTTTTTGTGTTTTCCACCATCGGTGTTTTCTCACTACAGTACCCAACGTGCATTACGCAAATATGTACACAACCATTAGGACATATCCACCCCTAAGCAGTTGTTTTTCAAAAGTTTCTTCCACCTTCAAGATGCATCATCAGAATATTTTTTCCTAGTCTTTAACCTGGACTGTCTCACTCTAGAGACTACTACGGCACCACTGTTGGAGCGAGTAGGCATGTTTACTACCGATGGTGCCATGGTTACGTATTTTATTTTGGCCAAAGTGCCACTTTAAGTCACTGAAGTGAGGTAGTAAGGCTACTATTTCCAGCTACTGTCATGCTATGAATCTGTTCATAACTAAAGTACATCAAGCCTAAAGGTTCCTTTGCAAGCAAAACGCAATTGAATTGGGATGCGCTAAAGAATTGGGATGAGCTTGGAGTGATGAATTTCTCTTTCTGTTTGCAGACTGACTGTGGAAAAGAGACCAAACCATGCAAACGTGCACTTTTAACGCTGACAAACCTGAAGACTGAAGAAAACACACACACACACTACCCCACCACTTTTATATGCAACGGTTATGTTAGGTGCTGGTCATGAACTGTACCTGCAACACAGTGATGTTTCTGAACATCAGATTTCCAAATAATCTAATCTTAACACACCGGAGAGACGAGGCCTGAATTAGTGTTATTGTAAAGGGGACATTTGGGCTCTGATATCAGCAATAATGGAAATGATAATGACACAGTATTCTGGTGGGAATTTCATGTGTGTTTTTCATCAAATAAACAAAAAGAAAGAATGTACTGTGTGTTTCGTGACTGCTGATAAAATGAGCTGAGCTGTCATCGTGTGATCCTCTGAAAGCTGAGGTGGCCAGCAACGTATTACATTTTCTCAGTTCCGTGTACGGTAGAATTTATGAATATGTACTTTTGTCAAGTATATTAATAGTTTAAGGAAGAATAGAGCCTGACAGTCTTCAGGTCCTATGATGGTAGATACTATCACAACTAGTAATTGTTACTGGTCTCCATGAAGAACCAAAAGAAACTTGTAATGGTTTCCATGATTTCTTTCAGCAGGGTGGAAGTAAGCATGTTTACAATCAACTGTAGAGATGGGTAGTTTTTTGTTTTGGCCAGAGCGAGTGATCAACCATTATTATTATTATTTATTTTATTATTTTTTTTACATCAGATTGTAGGGTAAGTGAGTGGTATAGCCTACCAGTGTTCTCAAAACTGGCCCTGTAGGCTCACTTCCCTGCACTTTTTAGTGCTTTTCCTGCTTTAAAACACCTACTTTAACTACAAATGGGCCGATGAGTTGCATCAGGTGTGCTGGGAGCTGGGAAAACACTGAAATGTTCAGGCCAGTAGGCCTCCGAGAGCAGGTTTAGCCGTGTTCCTCGGTCCTGGTTCTAGAGGCCCACTGGCCTGCACATTTCAGTATTTTACATTTACAGCATTTAGCAGATGCTCTTATCCAGAGCAACTCACCAAGAGTGCTTTATCTATCTAGGGAAAGTATCTTTGCTAGTTACCAACAGGTTAGAGAGAAAGCCGGTCCTGAGCTCAGATACTGCTAGAAACAAAAGCCCGTGTTGATACCCAGAGAAAAAGAACAGAGTGCAACCCAATGCAATACAATACATTTTAATGAGTGCAGTACAGTACATTACAATGAATACCTCACTCAGTGCTCTGTAAAGAGATGTGTCTTCAGTCTGTGTTTGAACTGTGGCAGACTGCTGATCCAACTGATCCACTCATACCCAGCCCAGTATTGATTTAAAGCTCTAAAATGTGCAGGGCCTCCAGGATCAGGTTTGAGAAACACTGGTTCAGCCTGGGGGTGCTCAGTCCTGGCCCTGAAGATCTACCACCCTGGCCACTTCAGACCCAGCGCACCTCGCTGTAACAGTGAGATGCGCCTTAGTCTTCATTGCCTGAACCAGGCGCATTAGATCAGGGCTGGAGCTAAACTCTGGGGGTGTTAGACCTCCAGGTCCAGGACCGAGCTCCCCGGGCTGGAGCTAAACTCTGCTGGGTGTTAGACCTCCAGGTCCAGGACCGAGCTCCCCGGGCTGGAGCTAAACTCTGCTGGGTGTTAGACCTCCAGGTCCAGGACCGAGCTCCCCGGGCTGGAGCTAAACTCTGCTGGGTGTTAGACCTCCAGGTCCAGGACCGAGCTCCCCGGGCTGGAGCTAAACTCTGCTGGGTGTTAGACCTCCAGGTCCAGGACCGAGCTCCCCGGGCTGGAGCTAAACTCTGGGGGTGTTAGACCTCCAGGTCCAGGACCGAGCTCCCCGGGCTGGAGCTAAACTCTGCTGGGTGTTAGACCTCCAGGTCCAGGACCGAGCTCCCCGGGCTGGAGCTAAACTCTGCTGGGTGTTAGACCTCCAGGTCCAGGACCGAGCTCCCCGGGCTGGAGCTAAACTCTGCTGGGTGTTAGACCTCCAGGTCCAGGACCGAGCTCCCCGGGCTGGAGCTAAACTCTGCTGGGTGTTAGACCTCCAGGTCCAGGACCGAGTTCCCCGGGCTGGAGCTAAACTCTGCTGGGTGTTAGACCTCCAGGTCCAGGACCGAGCTCCCCGGGCTGGAGCTAAACTCTGCTGGGTGTTAGACCTCCAGGTCCAGGACCGAGCTCCCCGGGCTGGCGCTAAACTCTGCTGGGTGTTAGACCTCCAGGTCCAGGACCGAGCCCCCCGGGCTGGAGCTAAACTCTGCTGGGTGTTAGACCTCCAGGTCCAGGACCGAGCTCCCCGGGCTGGAGCTAAACTCTGCTGGGTGTTAGACCTCCAGGTCCAGGACCGAGCTCCCCGGGCTGGAGCTAAACTCTGCTGGATGTTAGACCTCCAGGTCCAGGACCGAGCTCCCCGGGCTGGAGCTAAACTCTGCTGGGTGTTAGACCTCCAGGTCCAGGACCGAGCTCCCCGGGCTGGAGCTAAACTCTGCTGGGTGTTAGACCTCCAGGTCCAGGACCGAGCTCCCCGGGCTGGAGCTAAACTCTGCTGGGTGTTAGACCTCCAGGTCCAGGACCGAGCTCCCCGGGCTGGAGCTAAACTCTGCTGGGTGTTAGACCTCCAGGTCCAGGACCGAGCTCCCCGGGCTGGAGCTAAACTCTGCTGGGTGTTAGACCTCCAGGTCCAGGACCGAGCTCCCCGGGCTGGAGCTAAACTCTGCTGGGTGTTAGACCTCCAGGTCCAGGACCGAGCTCCCCGGGCTGGAGCTAAACTCTGCTGGGTGTTAGACCTCCAGGTCCAGGACCGAGCTCCTCGGGCAGCCCCTGCTGATCTCTCGGCGTGGAGAAGAGGCACAACATATACGTCACACCCGTCGATCTACTGCGCATGCGTAGTGCTGTCAAGCGGCTACGCGCTTCCTAAACAAACTCAAACTCTTCAGGTAAACGGCTTCATATATCGGACTTAGAGGAGGATATACTGCAGAAACGTTGCTCTGTTTGAGAATAAGTAAGTCTGCGTCCACGCGGGTGTTCTCTGCTGTCGGTTAAACCCGCGAACCCGTCTTTTTTCTGTTTAGTTAGCTCTTGGCTAAAGCCTTTAGCCTCGCTGGTGTGAACGGTCCGGTCCTGACTGACTGGCTCGGTGCTGCTCCTCGGCTTTCGGCCTGTTTACGAGCTTAAAAATAACCACATTTGGCCAGCTTTGGAGAGAAGACGCGCCGTGTGTATAAGGCAGCATGCTCACAAAAGCTGTAAATGTGTTACACGGGCTCAGCCAGGTTTCCTGTTCAGGCGTTAAGCTGCAGCGTCTGGGCTCAGGGTCGGTAACACTGGCCTGGTAAGTCTGGCTTTAGGGGGGCTGTCTGACTGGCCAATGATGCTGCAGTAATGTCTCTGAACACCCACGATACATAACTTTACAGACATTATTTACATCGTTATTTGTTGGGAAGGCATTACTTCTCTGCTGGATAAAATCATAGAAGCCATTAAAAGTTTCTGTTCTGTTCCTGGTGGTGTCCAGCAGTCAGTAGTGGTATCTCTGTGTTTCCCCGAGGGGTTAATATCACAGTGTAAAGGGTTTTAATGGTGTAACCAGTGGTCTGTAATGGTAAGCATTAAGCCAATTCCTATTAGAAAGAAAAATCGTACAGTTTTAATCCTAATGGGCCCAAAGAAATTCTTTTTTTTTTTTATCGAGGATGTAATTTGTCGAGAACTACATTTGTAAACAACACTTCCTGCATCTTTCTACATCTCCTCCTTTGGGCTCCTGACAGCGAGAGAGAGGTGAAGGGCTGGTGTACATGCGGCCACCCCCATGGCCTCGTCCTCCGAGGTGAACGTCCATGTGGAGGAGGTGGTGGTGGTGACCACTCCGGATGGCTCAGACCCGAGCACTTCTGGAGAAGAGGTGAAGAACATGCTGGAGACCGCAGCCCTGGAACAGGCAGAGTAAGAGGCGCACGTTTATCCATTAGTGTGTAGATCACATTATCGCATTGGATCAAATCATCTGGCTGAATGTTTTCCCACAGTCTTCTGTCTAAATGTACCAGTCGTCACATCATTTTCACATCCCCCTTCCAGCACTCCCATGTATCGTCTAGCAAAACCTGATAGATGAGAGACCAACAGTACTAATGCAGTACTAAACAGGACTAAAGTCAGATGAGCGTTTCCCACCTCCACTCCTGTACAATCTTATGCAAACTTTTGGGAACCCCGGTTGAATGACACGGTTTGTCGGGTTTCTAAGTGAAAATGATAGAGAGAACACACTTCTGCACATTGTAATACACAATTGCTGTTTATTTGCTGAATTTAACAGATTGAGAGGAGGAAAAAACATGAAATGTGCCCTGTTCAAAAGATATGGTACACTTTAAGTAGCACGAAAATAGAAATTGTCCACTAAATTAACAGAAATATGTCATATTAATGCTTGGCCCCTGTAGTGGACGTGTGCGTTTCCTTTCACTTTGAAAGTCAGCAAAACGTGATTTGACCGGGGGTGTTGTCACAACAGCAGCATCAGTTTAGCCGTTTGGGCAGCTGTTTCACTTTACACTTACACTTTAGGTGTATTTCTAATTGTTGTGTTATATAATTGTATATATTTAGTAGTTGCTAAGCTCTCTGTAGAGAATAGTTTGTGTCTTGGAACCGATTTTGATTTACTAACACAAACCTGAGCACTGAATAGAAAGTGCATTATAAAGAACTGCTTTGTCTTATCAAGCATTCTGAGAATGGCTGTCATTAAATTGCCGCTTTGAATCATTATTACACTGACAATACTCGCGTTCCCGTAATCTCTGTGGAGCTAAATTGTTCGTGGCTGTGTTTTCCTGTACAGGGTGGACATTATAGAGCAGAGCTTGGAGTCTGAATCCAGCCCCACCACCATCTCCCTGTCTAAGGAGACAGTTCTTGGTAGGACTTGTTTCTAGACAACTCTCCCAGCCCTTTGACAATGACAAATACGATGCTGAAAAGAGAGCAGAAGCCCAAAAAAAACACTGAATGAAAACAATAGTTTAGCCCACAGTACGGAGATTGTCTTGAGTCGTCTGGTGTAATTCCTCCTGCAGTGAAGATTTCCGAAGACGTGGATGTGGAAGCTGACATTCTTTACCAAATAACCTGCGGTGACAGCAAAGCTGACCTAGTGTGGAAGAAATTCGTCTGCCCTGGCATCAATGTCAAATGTGTACAGGTAAATTAAGACTTTTCACTTTTTCGATGTCTAACCACTAAGCAAACTACAGCAGATCAGGAGAGCACCTTAAAGTGTACAGAAGAAACAGCTTGTTGTGTTAAAGACAAAATGCAGCTTCAGTGCGATTCACTCTGGTTCTATAAGACTAGAGCATCTGTATGGCTTAAATTAGAACTGAATCTGAAAACCGATTCGTTTGATGAGTTGATTTTATGTTGCTCATAAGATGTGCTAAGATGTTGTTCTGTTGCCTGAGAAGAACTGTGAAACGGCGCAAGCCCTTAGCAGAAAAAGAAATCCAGTCTCTGTCGTAGTGGATAACAAGCTGTTTGGGTGAGCAGTTGCTCTGGACAAATAACAGTATTTTTCTTGGTATATGAAGATGAGTGGTGAGTACGACCCCTGAAATTGCTATCCTGTGTCAGGATGTGGGGCCACGCTGAGCTAGATAAACAGTCTCACTGGCTGTAATGCTTTGTGTTACAGTTCAATGATCACCTGATCAGTCCAAAAGAGTTTGTCTACCTGGCTGGAAAATCCACTCTGAAAGACTGGAAGAGGGCAATTCGTCTCAACGGGACGATGTTAAGGTATGTGACCATCTCAATAAGTTATAGGCGTCAGAAGATGGTTTCATTTCACTCTGTACTGTGTGTGACGTGGGTATTGTTTTCTGTGTCCAGCAAAGCATACTTCTGCCCAAAGTGTTAGTTTAATGTTTTGGTGCACCTTCAGTGCTTTCACCTATGTTACCTGTCTTTTAAATAGGTAAGTAGTCGGGCTCAGCCGAGGAGAACATTTTGTCAGCGGTTCCTAGTTTAAGAAGCTCATAATTCTGATAACTAATGATATCATTTAATATGGCTAAAATGTAAACCTACTCCAGTGATTTTAGTTTAATGACGCTTTGCTGACTGATTTTTCAGGTATAATTGTGGCTCTCATTTGTCAGATTTCATGCTTAAGTAAACAGTAGAAGTGGAATAATATAACTAAAAAATAATCCACTTAAAAATAACCTCATAACTAAGCCTTAAGGCATAACCATAAAACACAAATTTAACTCTCAGAGGAGGAAATTGCTCAATGTGTCTTTCTTATATTACATTATACATATAAAGATACATATTACATATAAAGTGACATTATAATTCTTTTATTAACCTGATTTTCTCAGATGCTGAGTGTTAATATACGTCTATGGAAGCTCAATATAATATGTTATCAGCCAAACAATATATCGGTTGGACTCTAAAACACGTCTCTTTGACTGGATGTTAAATTTCCTTTACTGGTACACTGTGATGTTTTTCTGTGTTTCTAAGCGTAATTTTAGCAATATATTGATCAATTCTAAATGATAAATATATTGATAGATAAACAAAATGTTTTTGATCGTTTTTTTTCTTTCTCGATCTGGCACTACTTGTCAGTTTCAGCTTAACAAACTTAAGAAACAATAAATATTGTGATTCATGTCGTATTTTGAGAAAATGTTGTGTAAGTGTTATTATGTGTTATACAGTGGTTAGTTCCAGCCACGCAAGCTGATTGGTTGAGAGGCGTTCTAACTGTGCTTATTTCAGTGAACCAGCAGGTCATTGTAATATGTCTTCTGCTGGGTGCATCAGATTGTTTTAGCAGAACTGTTTGCTTTCCTGGTTTCACTGTTAACTGCTTCTCTTGGCTGACCTGCAGGAAGATCATGGACTCCGGAGAGCTTGACTTCTACCAGCACTCCAAGCTGTGCTCCAACACATGTCGCAGCACAAAGATTGACTTGGTGGGGACGCGAGCGTCTCTCAGCAGCCAGCAGTCCACCGAGACTGTGCCAGCAACGCCGTCTTCGGCTGACGGTAATGTGGCGTGACCCTCGTTAGCTTACTGTTCACCCTTAGTGCTGCAGTAATTAAAAAATTAAATAGTTCTGTGCAGAGGCAGTCTAGTTAATTGTCTTTTGCAAAACAGTGTTTCATATGGCTTAAAACAATACAGCGTTAAATGCTGTGAACGTGTATAGAGATGTTGCTAATTGTACATGTTTATGTGCTGTTGCAGTCAATGGATCTCCAGCTACGTTCTCTACAGAGGATGACAGTACAGAATGGGTTACGGCCATAGGCGGTGAGTGTGATTTGGATATGAGCCAAGGTATAATGAATGATAAAATGATTGCAATAATATTATTTTTAGGTCATTTTATGGAATTACTGTCCCACTGTATTTAGCATACTAACGTTGAAAGAGTTACTAAGTAATTGAAACTCTTGAAAGTAAATTCTTAGATTTTTGGATTACGCAGTTCAGTTGTTCTGGTTGTTTGAGTTGAACCTTCGTCTGTCATTTGGCTGATTTGACTCAAGTTTTTAAACCGATAATGTCCAGAAAAGGACAGTTGAGAAAAGCCTTCACTGAACACATGGAGGACAGTAACTTTGTAACTTGGCTTCTTTGGTTTCTCAGAGGACACCATGACGTTCTGGAGAGGTCTGAAGGACATGGGGTTGCTGGATGACATCATGGAGGATCTGCAGAAGGAGATTGAGGAAATCCTCAAAGGCATGCACGAACGTATCCAGGAATCCCCACTGCAGGTCAAAGGTCAGTGGGCTTTACCTCCTTAGGTGCTCACTGAGAGCAACATATTACAGAATTGCTGAGAAAGTGAGATGGTGCAGTTGTATTCTACACGTGCACAAATATGGCTAATTTGAGCGTTTTCGTTCTTAATCCCTCGTTTTCTGTCCTTCATAGATGCTGCTTTGCTCAACAACATTGTGCAGAACTTTGGGATGCTGGATCTGGTGAAGAAGGTTCTGGCCAGCCACAAGAGTGAAATGGATCGCTGCAGGGAGCAGTACACCCGGAGCTTAGTAGGCGAGTATTATATGAAGAGAATTCCATATTTATGGTTAAGAATGTCCCAGTTATTTTTGACCCCATCCCAATCCGAGTCTTTTAAAATTGATTACCTGACAATACAGATCGCACCAATATCGATTTGTATTTACGTAGATATTACAGACCATTTTAGGATATATAGTCAGAAACTGCCCATTTTAAAACGCTACCCCTTCGTTTATGCCAAGTGCACTGTTTGACACACCTCACCCTTTAGCGTGAACGACGACAGTTCAAGTAATGTAGCTAAAGTTAGCTCGGGAGTGGGTTAGCAAATCATCACTACAGTTTCTGCTGTGAAGCAAACCGGCTGCCATCACAAACGTTAGCCAACGGGACGAAATGATACTGAACATTTGATTCTGTGGAACAGCAAAAATGAGTTAATGTTACCTGCCTGTCGCGCAGGACCATCCTCCTCATCCCTTTCTATGCATTTCACCTCTCAGTGAAGCAGAAGTCAGCTTTATGTCCGAATTTTCCCGTTGCACCTTAAAAGGTGCAGCAGTTAAGATTCAATCCGCGCCTTCTTGTTCAGATTTTCCTATTCCATCTTAAATTGTGCACACACACACTGTGTGGGTGGGTGGTCACTGTCTGGGGAGGGCAAAACAAAACGTGGTCAGGGCTGACTTTTTCACAGGGCAGCGGTAACATGCTGGACCAGCTGGACCGGCTATGAAAACGAAAAAAAACAGAGAAGCTCCGATTACGGAACGCGCAGAAGGGGCGTGGCTTCATTCCCTGCTCAGGACGCTGTTCATCCACTACGTGTTTACGCAGAAAATAGTTGGCTGCTGCTCTATTCATTATTATTAAACTATTAACTGTTTTAAAACATATCACATTTGAACTTTTTGAACATTTTTGGGTTTTTAGACTACTTATTTACTTCTTATGATTTCTGGTATTTTTAATATGCTTCTTTTGTGTTGTTTTGTCTAACACACACACGAAGTAGCACGCTCCCATTTCCAGCTTTGAATAGACGGTTATAGCGAAGTGTACAAAAGTGTTAATGTGCATACTTGGATTGTAGGTGTAGCTGTTTAACCGTGGTTTGACAAAATAATTGAAACTCCTGCTGCAGATGTTACAAGTGGCTGTTTTCATGTTTATTTAAAAATAGCGTCCTAGTTAACTTCTAAGTGTCATTATTAACGCCTCGTTGTTTTGTCTGCTAATGTCGTCCCTCAGACAGTAACATGAAAAGGACATAGTGGGGTAAAATAGCGGTGTCCTCTTTCTGACGGCCCCCTAGTGGCTTGTTCTGTTGGTAGAATTAAAATTGACTGATATTTTTAATTAATATGGTCAGAAAAACCTTTCAGATTAACTAAGACACAGTTGGCTTGCTGAGGGGTGAGAGGCCCCTGTTTTAAATGCAGTTCGTACCTCTTCACAGAGACGGCTGCACTGAGATAAAATGGACACGACTGCAGCTTTATTGAAACGGCTACAATAAAAATAGCATTTAAACACAATAAAACACTTTTCTAAGTTGACTTGCTTCACCAGTGAAGATGATAAGATCAGTAAAATAAAAGTTTGTGAACTTTTGTGAAAAATGAGCAGAAATCCATAATTATACATGTAGTGTGTTTCATACCATCAAATGACTTGGAATTCTACTTGATTATTGTCTTTGTGTCCTCTGTGGGTGGATGTGGGTGGATGTTTGTGTTTGGATGTGGGTGGATGTTTGATTGTGTTTGGATGTGGGTGGATGTTTGATTGTGTTTGGATGTGGGTGGATGTTTGATTGTGTTTGGATGTGGGTGGATGTTTGATTGTGTTTGGATGTGGGTGGATGTTTGATTGTGTTTGGATGTGGGTGGATGTTTGATTGTGTTTGGATGTGGGTGGATGTTTGATTGTGTTTGGATGTGGGTGGATGTTTGATTGTGTTTGGATGTGGGTGGATGTTTGATTGTGTTTGGATGTGGGTGGATGTTATGAATGTGTTTGGATGTGGGTGGATGTTTTTGGACGTGTGTGTGTGAATATGGGTGGATGTTTATGAATGTGTATGGATGTTTGATTGTGGGTGGATGTTTATGAATGTGTATGGATGTTTGATTGTGGGTGGATGTTTATGAATGTGTATGGATGTTTGATTGTGTTTGGATGTGGGTGGATGTTTATGAATGTGGGTGGATGTTTATGAATGTGTTTGGATGTGGGTGGATGTGTTTGGACATGCATGCTGGTCCCTGTAGCTCTGGAGCAGCAGTGCGACGAGCACCGCAAACGTGCGAAGGAACTGAAGAGCAAATCTCAGCACCTCAACAACGTCCTCATGACCCTGACCCCCGTGACCACACCGCCGTCTTCCAAACGACCCCGCCTGACCCGGGCTGTCTCTGGTCCCGCCTCTGTCACAGCCGCTCCGCCCACCCAGTTTACTCTGCCCGTCACTCAGCTCACAGGATTCCCTCTGGATAAAATCCTGTCAGCCGTTGGGACGCCTGTTCCAGCACAGACGCCCCTGTTCGGTGGCTACACGGTGCTGACGTCCCCAGGCGGGACAGAGCTGCAGCCTGACTCCAACCTGACTGTCCTGAGCTCCGCTGCAGTCCAGGAGGGGCCAGGCGGACCTGCCATTGTTAAAGTGGTCAGCCCCTTTCAGCTGGTCACGCTGCCTACGCTGCAGAACCTGGCTGCACCAGCAGGGGGAGCTGCAGGCAGCACTGTAGTGGCGCTGCCTGTGAGTGCAGCTGCAGTAGAGACTGTAGGGGCTCAAGCAGAAGAGACAGCAGAGAACCCAGAAGAGCAGCCCACAGATAAGCAGTGAGTGTCAGTTAAAATAGAGGTAATATTATTAATTAATTAGAATCCATAACGAGAAAATGTTCTTTTAGTGTTTAGTTTAGAAATCTCACACGGCTGGGACTGATAAAACGATTCTAAGGAAGCGTTTCTAACACACTTGAACTCGTCAGTCTGTTCAGTCCAGGATCGTTTCTGGAATGTTTTTTGTTCCCAAATCCTCGGTCATCAGAGAACTATTTAAAATGCTTTTTTTTAAAGCTGCACTTTAGATTGTATTTCATGAAGAATGGATCAAAAGCAAACCTTTTCATTGATAGTATGTATATTGTTGTTGGAAGAAAAATGCCTCTATTTTTGTCCTACCATTTTTCAAGTTTTGACATAATGTGAAAATGCCTGTTGCCCTTTATATTGTATGTACATTTCATGATGAATGGACCAAAAGAAACGACCCAAAAATGACTGGGAAAACTCTGGTTGCATTGACTTCCACTAAAAGTAAAGTCGTTTTTTCTTTCTCCTGTAAAGTTACAAATTTTGGAGATACAAGGTTTTCTTCTGACAACAGCGAGACACACAGTCTATATGCAGTCTGTACGCAGTCTATATACAGTCTATATATACAGTGGGGTTCAAAAGTCCACATTAAAAATTTTGGATTTTTTTTTTCCATTTAAACTTGGAAATAAACAGAATATTTTAGAAGTGATGAGTAAACTGAAGAAGAAATATTGAAGATATTTGACATATGTGACCATTTCTAGGTCACTATTCAAATTTAAGCAATTTGTGACTTTAACCCTTCGTACAAAAAATGTCTTCTTTTTTTTCCACTCTGTTCTGTTGAAGCTCTAGTTCAGGCGCTCTTGACTCATTTAGTCTGTCTGTACATACATAATCTATACATATCAAATACTAAGAAATTCTGAGCTCCCGTTTCGGCTCATTTTGGGGACGTGATGCTCTGTGAATCTCGTCTGAGGCGTTTCTCTTCATCACAGGTGTGAAAGTGAAAAAGATCCGACCCTCCAGGAATTTAGGATTTTGCGATCTTGGGATCACGAGAAATCACGCACACTCAATCAGACTGACTGCACCTGCCAGAGCTCGTCCGATCACTGTACGGTTTCCGTAATAAACGTGTGATTTGCTTTCAGAATGAAGTGCAGCTGCTGTGCTGTGGGCCTGGAAGCCGGACGCTGCATACGCGTCAGATATCAAAGCTAAGGTGGCCACAACCAGTCGTGCTTCTGTACGTCTGTGTGACGCCCTTCTGTGCCTTCCGTGTGCTGTAGCTGCGTTCGTATTCGTTCAGAGCCTCAGATTCCCCGAGTATTCCTGCGGTTATGTAGAGAACGCCCATGTGGATTTATGGTTGTAGTGAATTTACATGACATCATTTTGATAAACTGTTTGAACTGTTTTATGGACTAAAATGTTTTTTTAGTCTTGAATCTGTTCTCGGTTTTCAGAGGTTCGCTCATTTTGGCAAATGAATTAGGCTACGTTTAAAAATATTGCTGCCAGTTTTCTAAAAAGGCTGCTGCAAAATCAAGCATTTCGGTCTGGCTGTGAAAAAATAGTGGGACTGAAAGACGTTACCCATCGCATTTCCCTCTAATTCATTCCCTGAGTACTAATCTTAATCTCTTACATCAGTGTGTAGGTGTGTGTGCTGTGGATTTGAGGAGAATCACTGGCTGACTGTAAGGCAGGCCTGCTACTGGTGTTTCATGAGCAGGAGAGCGATGTCTTATGGGAGGATGGTCAGTGTTTCAGCTTGATTTTGGGCTGGTCTTGGTTTTTTACATCAAGACTTTCGCCATCCAACTTCTCAAGTGTGGAAGTGTGATCACTAAAACTGATTGTGGTATTTTCAGTGCTCTTGTTTTTATTACTGAAGAAGCTTTCTGGTGATGTCGTGACTCTAAAATCCTTAAAAATCAGTTCCCATGTCCAAAACTTTGCCTGCACTGCTGAGGCTTGGTGACGACTTATTCTGAGCAGATGTGTTGGTGTCCAAGCAAAACACTCAGGACTCACTATTTAGTAAGTGATTAAATGTCTAGCACCATGAAATGGCAAAATAATTATAAACTAAGCCGCTTATATAACTCCTACATTCAGCCTGGCTGCTGAGAGTGGGTTACATCTTAATCTGTGCATTTTTAGACCAAACTAAAAGTGCTGTTTTACAACACGGGTCCTACTGAAACGTTAAACTTTATTGTGCTGTAATAAATAAATGTGTTAAATGACTGAAAGCGGGTTCACTTTAAATACACGTTGCAGTTGCGTTTCCGGTCTCGGACGCTGGGAGGCGCTGTTGGACCAAACTGTAAAACTCGAGCGGCAGCGGCACGAAAAAGCGCCGTTACCATGGAGATCGTTTATGTCAACGGTTAATACGATAACAACGTCCTTTTTAAAATGTGACCGACACAAAAAAACATCTTTCCGCTGCAAGTTTCGGCAAACAAAGCTCTTTTGCCCTTTTATTGTGAGTTTTAAACAAGCACTGACTGCAGCACGTAGCCTAACGCTCCTGAAGTCGGCCTCTCTTTAGCGGAGCAGCAGTTCCACCAGGTCGCCTCCGGCTCCGCAATGGAACTGCTGCAGCTTTTAAGGTGGAACGGAAGGTTCGAGCGAGAGACCGACTTCAGCCTCGTATTGTTTGCTAACAACAACAGGACTGTACAGAGGATATAAGGGGGCTGGCTCCACGTTAGCAGCGACGTTTTGGGACGCTGTGAGGTCTTTTTAGGGGGACAGTGTGAGTTTCTGTTCACTTCCACTTCACTTTAAAAGCCCAAACTGGTCTTGGAGTGAAGGCGGCTCCTCCTCGGATCTGACCGAGATTTTGAAATGGCGCCGTAAAAAGCCCCCGTATCTCTTCTGGTTGTCCCACTTTAACTTGGGGCGGATTCTCCTCATGAAGCCGCCGTACCTCTTCTGGAGCTCCTGCTGCTGCTGCTGCTGCTCCTGACTGGCCTCCTCGTCCAGCAGCGGGCCGCCGCTCCGCCTCTTCGGCCCGAATTTCCTCCTGAAGCCGCCGTATCGCTTCTCCAGCCGCCCGAAATCTCCCTTGTTCAGGCTGTTTCTCAGCAGCAGCTTTAAGAGCGGCTCCCTCTGCTGCTCCTCGATCAGCGCCTTCTGCACGCCGTTCTCCCTCCACGGCCACAGCTTGTTCTTGTTCTTCTCGATTCTCTTGATGAACCCTCCGTAGCGCTTCACCAGGTTCAGCTCCGCGTCTTCATCTTCGTCCTCCTCTTCCTCGCCCTCTTCCTCCTCCTCTCCTCCCGGCCTGCTCTCCTTCAGGTCGTCTGAGAGGACCTGCAGAGCCTCCTCGCACTCCTCCGGCTGGAGAGCTCCCTCACACTCCGCAGCACAAGCCTGCACAGAAATCAGGGGGAAAGTAGCTTTGTTAAAAGGGGAAGTCCACCGGATTTTCAGAATTTCTGCAGAGTTCAGTCGTTGAGATGTAAACAAAGTCCCTCAGAGTGGTTTGAGGTTTGATGTGAAACTGTTCATTGCAGAGCTTCACCAATGACGTATTTTCAAAATTTCCGCATAGTTCAGTCGTTGTGAGGTAAAGTCGCAGTTTGGTTAATTGTAGAGAAAATTCCTGTCAGATCTGCTTTACAGTGATGGTGATAGGAACCAGGGGTCACCGTGTCCACAACACGCGTTTTATTTACCATATAAAACCACCGGTGAACCTACACGCGTCTTCTGAGTGTTATATGCAACATTGATGATGTAAAATAGTCGTAAATCTGAAGAATACGTTTTCTCTGGGGACTGTTTTGCCTCACAGCACCCAGCATGTATCCCTCCTCCGTGAATGGATTAAGTAGAACATGTTTTAAGCCAAAACCTGATCGCAGAACAGCGTCTCGGTCAGTGAGGAGAGAATCCATAGCCGTTTAATGGAATAACTTTCTGCGAGGGAGCTTTTAGAGGTGGACGTCTGGTTCCTATCACCAAACCGCTCCGAATGCCTGTGGGAAAGCGGTGGACTTCCCCTTTAATATTCTGCCTTTTTAAAGGGCCGCTTTTTAACGTGACACGACTCGCGACCCGGGATTGTCTTGGCGCTGTCGTCCAGTTCTATTTCACTACAACACCCGGCATGCATTGCGCATGCAGTTATTGCGATATCTCCGCTGCGGTGGTGAAGAAACCCGCTGATGGAGAGGCTCATGAATAAATGACAAGTCGGCTCCTCGACCTCCTGCTGCTTTAGCCACGTAGCAGAAAAACAAAAACAACCGCAAAAAAACAGAACAGCCCTTCCTCGACTCTCCGCCATGTTTGTAGTTCAAAACGTGTAGTTCAACGGGCTTCTGCAAGGAACTGTGTGACTTTTGGAGCTGATGTTGTGGCACCACTGTACACCCTTAAAGAAGGCTCTTCAGTGGTTCTATTTAGAACCATGAATTCTATATAGGACCATTTAATCCGCTCTATTAATCAGAACCTAAAGGGTTCAATGTCATGCTGGTAACAACAGAAGAACCCTTTTTGGTGCTGTGTAGAACCATTTTCAAAAAGGTTCTGTGTAGAATGATATACAGTACATTCTCCATCAATCTGAAGAACGATTTCACCAGGCAAAGAAACCTTTAAGCAAGCCAATGATTCTGTATAAACTTATGGTTCTAAATAAAGCCATTGCCTTTACTATAGAACCCTTGAAGAACCATCGTTTGCTTTAAGACAGCAGAGGCTGGTTGCTGTTTAGCGATGTCGAGCCGTCTTTGTGGAACGGCTGGACGTTAAATTTAAACTAATTTATACAAAATCCAACAAAGTTAACAAAGTAGTTTTGGGCACAAATGACTGGGAAAAAAACCAGGAATTTGTTTTTAACTACGCACTTATAAATAATGGTTCTTTAAGGGTTCTTTAGCAAAGAAAATGGTTCTTTATAGAACTGTGAACACTCATGGAGCTCTGAGTAAAGGGTTCTCTGCATCCTGATTCAGATTGACGGAGAATGTGCTGTAGATGGTTCTATACAGAACCTTTTAGAAAAGGGTTCTGCTATTGTTAAAAGCTTGACATGGTGACAATAGAAGAGCCCCTTTGGATGCTGTAAAGAACCATGAATAAATAAACAAAAACAAAATAGACCAAAACTAAATAACCAAAACAGAACCTGTTGAAGGTTCTCTGTGGTTCCTGGTGGTGTAGCTTGTTATGACCGTGTAAAGGATTCTGATGGGTTAACAGGTGAGCTGTGACTGACAGCAGTTCAACGGTTCTAATGGACTGTTCTAACCGTAACAGGGTGGTTCTAATGGGCATATTTACATAAATAAGCAGAATTGGACCGAATCTGTTTGCGCTGGCGGTGATGAAGCGTGCGGATCGCCTTAATCCGTGGCTTCAAGGGCAGAGATGGGCAGTAGAGCTGCGCTGTCCGCGGTGCTGAAACGCTCTACGACTGACTGCAGTCACAGGACGCCGTACAGTCGATGACCTTGTATGCTTGCTTGCACAAATGAATGAATACATAAATAAATGGCTAAAGCAAACGTCCGAGGCACATTCAGATTTCCTCGTCTCGGACAGTCCGTGGTCTCTGATCTAAGAGAGGGGAGAAGGTGAGCGACAGGTGGGAGTCACACAAAGCGTGGTCTTACCAGGCGACTGAGCGGCGAGTTCAGCTCTGAGGCTTGAGAGTTTTGATCTGAAATCTGTTGAACGCATCTGAGACACTGCTCAGAGCAACCAGCCTGGGACAGAGACGGCAAACTCAGCACCAGCACCAGCACATACCACTCCATCCTCCACCGGAGCTCCTGCAGTCAGAGACAAACAGAGAGGAACACAACAGAGGGCTTCACTTCTCCGTCCTCCTCTCGGACTCGGACTCTGCTCGTCTGCCCTCAAACTGAAACATGCCACAGAAACGTGCTGTTTTAGCTGAACACTTTTAAGAAGCTTGGTTCTTCAAGGGTTCTTTGGTTCTGTTTAGAAGCATGAGTTTCATATAGAACCACCTCATCCTTAAATGTTTTTTGTATGGTGAAAAGGTTCTACAGTCTCTGCTGCATATAGTTCTGATTAGCACCAAAAAGAGTTCTGCTACTGTTATGATGTCAAATTTGCAGCACTAGAAGAACATCTTTGGTGCTATATAGAACTCTTTTTAAAAATGATGGTTCTTCACGGGTTCTTTAGCAATGAAAATCGCTCCTCAAAGAACCTTTTGCATGATTCAGATTGGTTGGTAGATTCCATTCAGATTGATGGAAATGTGCTGCAGATGGATCTATATAGAACCATTTTGAAAGGGTTTCTATATAGCACCCAAAAGGCATCTTCTATTGTTACAAGTTTGACATCATAACAATTGAAGAACCCTTTTTGATGCTATATAGAAGTCTCTTCAAAAAGGTTCTATATAGATCCATCTTCAGCACGTTCACCATCAATCTGAAGGACTGATGTAACCATGCACAAGGGTCTTTGAGTGCTCGTGGTTCTATATCGAACAATTTTCTTTACTCAAGAACCCTTGAGGAACTATCTTTAAGTGTATAGAACCATATACAACACAATAACCATCAATTTTGCCATGAATTGGCTCTATACACAACTCATGGTTCTAAATAGAACCATTTTCTTTTACTAAAGAACCTTTGAAGAACCATCTTTTTCAAGAGTGTATGAACATGTACTTTTAATGCAGTGCCTGTTACTAGAATGCTGTTCTCATTATGATGTTGTTCTTGATGATATTATTATTATTATTATTATTATTATTATTGTTGTTGTTATTGTTTTTGTTGTTATTGTCAAAAAGTAGGGAACAGTGAAATAATCCCAGTATAAAACAGAGCGGTACCTTGTCACAGTCCGTGTGCTCCGGGTCTTAAATGACTTTGTTGGGTAAATCTTGCGTGTTCTTCAGCGGATGGATCTCCCAGACCGAGTCACCGTGCAGCCATGCGCTCTGCGCTCTCCTCCTCACTTACAGCCTCTTCTTTCTTTTTATTTCAGCTGCCCACGTCCTGTCACCCACCGGCATCAGAAGAAACTCTTTTATGTGGACCAATAGGAGCAGTTATGTTGTGCAGAGATCGCCCACCTCCTCCCATCTCCTCCTATCTCCTCCTATCTCCTCCCACCTCCACTCACCTCCTCCCCCACCTTTACACTCCCCTCAGGAGCTCAGACACATTTTCACGCGTCTCTGTGTCACTTCTCCATCTGCTGCATGCGAACGAAGGTCCAGTTACGCATTAAGGTGCCCGCCAAACGCATAAAGACCCTTCTGGCTGCGCTGCGTCCCTCACCTGTAAACACGCCGAGCCCCTCTTGCGTCCTCAGCATGCTTTACTTGTTAGAGTCTTTTGTTTCCTTTTTGGTTGTGTTGAGTACCAGTGCCTGTTTGGCTCTATTGGATGCTTTTCTTCTAAAACCTCTAAAGACCACTTTGGGTATTTTCAGACGTTTACAGGTAAAGGATGCAAGACGGTTTGCTCCTTTGTATGTTACCATGTTACCATGTATGATTTGACTCGTTTGTTTTCTGTATTCTTTTAAAGACCATTTGGTTCATTGGCACCTTTTTACCTGTTCTTATGTCTTTAGGTCTGTTGCATCTTTCAACGGTCAAAGTGTAAGAATGGTCTTGGTCTTCTTCAACTTTAAATGAGAGAGTTTAAATACCATATTGGCCATTTGCATCTTTTAGCTGTAAACGTCTTAAAACCTTTTGGTCATTTGCAGCCGTAACCTGTGAAATTTTAGTTTTAGTCTTTTGCATCTTTTAGCTGTGTATGTTTAAAGGCCATTTGGTCATTTACAGTCCTTGCTTGTGAATGTTTAAAGATCTTAGTCTTCAGCATGCTTTACTCCCAAACTTTCAAGACCGTATTGGTCAGTTTTGTGCTTTACCTGTAAACATTTAATTACCATCCAAGTCATTTTTAGCTGTAATAGTTTGTAGGCCATTTCCACATTTTGGTCATTTCCATACCTGCAAACTTTTAATGACCATTTTAGTCTTTTGCACTGTTTACCTAAATTATTAGAAGACCATTTCTGTCTTTTGCATCCTGTATCTGTAAACGTTAAGAGACGGGTTGGCGTCTTTGCATCATTTCGCTGTGAAGACCCTTTAGTTTTTTCGCATCTTTAATCTGTAAAAGACTAAGGATCAGTTTGGTCTTTTGCATCCTTCCACAC
Source organism: Pygocentrus nattereri (assembly GCF_015220715.1). Classification (NCBI taxonomy): domain Eukaryota; kingdom Metazoa; phylum Chordata; class Actinopteri; order Characiformes; family Serrasalmidae; genus Pygocentrus; species Pygocentrus nattereri. The sequence goes on along the minus strand of NC_051219.1, from coordinate 11,297,034 downwards.
TGTTACGCCGTGTATTAATACATGCACTGACCAAGGGCTGCGCCTTCCTCTCACTCATCACAGCCACACTTCTCTCGCGTTGTTTGACGGCAAATGTCCGTTAATCAGTTCAGGCAGAGAAAACACAAACAGCGGTGTTGAATGATATTCGAGCTGAGGCTGCTCTGTGGGAGACATTTGAAGTCTGGGGGGATGATGTTAATGATGGATTCTGTGCAGCCCTGTGGACTAACATGCGTAAAAGACAGAGACTTCGATTCAAACGGGTACTCGCTCAAGGTCAAGTACAAGAGAGACTCGTTTGCTTCCATCGCGTTCGTGCGTCAAAGTGCTCAGTGTTGAGGCCCCAGTATACATTTGTACAAGTGCGGAATACCAGCTGTGTTTGGAAGACCTTACTGAATTGTAATTTGGTGGGTCAGTTTTCAAAGCAATAGACTTCCTTATGTAGTTTCTAAAACCGTGACATACGCTTATCTGTAAAATGGACAAACTGACATATCTAGAACCAAGAGCAGTTCATTTGAAGCCTGGGTTTTGTCTGTACTGTCCATTTTTAGAGATGGGCAGTATGTCATACAGCCTCAGGAATGCATGAGCGAGTCTGTTTGACATGACTGAACAACTCGACACGGTTTGAGCCCAGCGCGTGATGATTTCGGCCTGTATTTTGCCTGATGCTAATTGGTGGCCATAGACTTCCATTGTTTTTTAGCTTTTAGCGCTAAAATACAAAACTAAATTGTGCAAGCTGATATGTAAGGAGGAGAATGCGTGGAGAGATTAGATCTTTTGTTTTCGGGTTAATTCACAGTTCTGTTGTTAATTTGTCTTCATAGGCAGTTGTGTGCAAAAGTTTTGGCACCCTCTGGTCACACGCCGTGCTTTGATTACCTATGTAAAACTAAGTTAACATGTCATTGGCCGGGACCAAACTTGCATACGGCATTTCTCTACAAAATATAAAAGGTGCCAATAAGTTGAACGTAGCTAATAACGAGTAATGGAGCAATATCATTCGACCAGGGGTGCCCAAACCTTTGCATACGACCGTTCTCTTGATGAATAGACAGAAAGGTGGAATGAAAAGGCTGCGATGTGCTCGGCTTCAGTCGCAGGAAGCTGTCGTATTGAACGCTGCTTTATGATATTCACTTAGAACAGGCATAGAACGTGTTTCTAGGCAGCCTTCGCTGCCGTTCTCCCAGGAGAGGGCTGTGTTTATTAGCCACTGGGCGCCTCACACAGCATCCATGTGTGTGCGTGGATCCTCTTGCCTGCCTCATCAGAAAACACGCTCAGCCTTCGTCTCACACAAGATGCGCAGTTAAACCCCCCCGTTTCTCTCAATCATTCGCTGACGCACTAATCCTTGCTGTTATAGTTCTAGATCTACGTTTTTGAGTTGACTTCAGGCAAGAACCTGTGGATGCACACACCCACAAGCCCGCATTAAGGGTGATTCCATCTTTTCCATTTGCTCACGGAGCTCGGATCGAGTTGTTCCATGACCTACCTGCCTGACGGGGTTAATGATGGACGTAGATGTACCATAAGCCCAAAAAGAGAAGCCTTGCAGAGGCCTTCTGTGGAGGGTCAGTGCACAAGAGAAGTTGTGAAGAAGGGGAAAGTAGGAAAAAAAGTATTTGAGAAAAAAATAAGGCTCCTAACAACCACCCGGAAGACCACCAAAACTGCCATCTGATAAACGGAGCTTTCGTCTTTGAGAACGAGGAGAAAATCAAGCTGCTTCAGATCTGAAAACATCCACTGGTGTTTCTGTCCCTCCTTCCACTGTGAGAAGACCACTCAGCGCTATGGGTCTCCGTGTAGCTGTTAAGAAGATATTACTGAGGAAAGGAAAAGAAGAAACTGCTGGTGTATTCAGAATAATGGACTGACCACCCCAGAGTCCAGATTTCAACATCACTGTATGTGTTGGGACCATGTGGATCGCGAGAAGCAGAAAATGCAACCAAATTCTAAGACTGAACTTTGGTGATGTGGAAAAACATCCCTGCAGATTTCTCTGAAAACCGAAAGCAAGGACCTCAAAAAGAAATCCGCGCTGTAATAAAGGCAAAAGGTGGACACATTAAATACTGATCAGTCTAATGTTATATTAGCTTTTGGTGATTTTGTGTGATTCCCAGTGAAATATATGTTTTTTCCCTTTTTCCTGATGTTGAAAAATGAGTAATTGTGACTGAAAATAATGCTGGGTTGAAAACAACCCAGTTTAGGTCATATGCATGACCCAGCGCTGGGTCACTGTAACAGAACACACGCTGGGTTAAAGTGACCCAGCATTACTGGGTTACATGAACAACCTAATGGGTTGGTTCATTAAAGTTACTCTGAAATGTGACCAAGGACTGCGATCGGGTCAGCCCTGGTGATGGGTTACTGTCTGATATGTTTGTTTGCTTGTTTTCATTTTTATGTTTTCCATTATCTCCATCTTATCAGTATGAGCAGAAAATCATCAAAGCATTGCTCTTAATGGTAAACAATTGAAACCAGATTCTTTCTTAATATTCTAGGTTATGCTCAGATTGCTGCAGATGTTCTTGCGCATTTGTTCCAACAATTAAAAAAATATGGCGCCCAGCTGGTGACATCCTGCGTAAATAAAAATAAGACGTGGCCACGCCTTCTTAATGCGTGCGAATGAGATCCTAATGCGTGGCCACGACTTAGTATTAGTTCCCACGCTTTACTAAGTCATGGCCACGACTTAATCATCTCATTCCCACGCCTTGCTAAGTCGTGGCCACGCATTATTTTTTAGATATACAGGATGTCACCAGCAGGGGCTCCATAAAAAAAGACAAAATGTAAACAAAGAGACATGGCAAACATTTAGTGCTCAGAAACACCTTAATCGAAGTCCCGTACCGCGCATGGAGAGACGAGCGGCGATATGAAGTCTATTCTAACCAAGTGTGCTACGTTAGCCAAGTCCTTTAGTTGGCAGTTATTACGCAGATAATGTTAATGTTGACCTAATATTCGGCTTTGAATGTTGACAAATGTCATATAAGCAGCTGAAGCTTCCAGAAACCCTCCTGTAAGACGCTATTAGCAAGTCAGCTAAGCTAATTTAATCTTGTCATAAAACGCAGTTTATAGTAATTTATAGTTTTCTCAAAATGAAACACGTACTTTGTTGCTTTCACTGAAAAGTAAGTAGTAACATGTCGAGATTTTGTAAAAGTTACTGATACGGCCGTGGCGCTGTGCTGCTGCCTGATGAGGGACAGCTCGGTTTCATTTTGTGCTGTTATGATTTGAAAATTAACCCTTGGGCTGGGTTCCCCTTTAGAACCATCAGGATCCGTAGCTAGAGCTTTTTTCACGAAGGGATGGCCGGGTGAGACCCAGAGATGTTATTGGGGTGAAATATAACAAAATAGCGCTACTGTATTACAATGACGTGAAAAGTGAAGCACTGAAAAGACGAAGCTGTGACCATCATCACATGAACCATGGGGGTGGACATGCTTCATGCTAGGGTGGCACTGGACCCCCCCTGGCCACCCCTTGTCTACGCTTCTGCTCATCGTTAAAACCTGATGGTTTTGCTTTCTGATGGGGAAATAAACCAACACAGCAACCCAGCTGGCTCAACACAGCATTTGGGTAGAAAAAAAACAAGCCCGAGATTTTAAGCTTGTATTCAATGTCTTTTTGGACAGGACATTAAATGAATGAAAGGTGGTCTCTGATGTTTGCTCAGTTCTGTACACACGGGGTTTACATACTGGGGTGGGGTTGAATTAACCTCCTTATCTCATGACGTAGTCGTCTTATTTGGGCGGAGGACACTGAAGTAAGAGCAGATAGATAATCTCATCGCTGTGGCTCACAAGCAGAAATGTTAACTTCTCTCATTATTAAGTGAAACCATTTGTAATTTAAACCCTACCTCTGCACGGTGAGAACGATGCGATTCACTTTTATAGCTCATGTTAACAGGTTGGTGCTTTCACACAGGCTGCACAAGCAGAATGCAATGGTACTTAGAGAATTGGTGGGGAGCCGCCCACACCACACGGCAACATACAGTGAAATAAGCCATAAGAATAAGCGAAAATAAACAGAAAACCCAGCTAAACCTTTACAAACACAAGTGACATCATTCGTGACGGTTATCAAACGAAATACTAGTTACACATTCAGTGCTGCAGACAGACGTCCCGGTTGGTTCGCCAGGCTGAACCTATCGGCCGGTCATAAATCAGAAAGCTGTCGCAGATAAACAAATTAACGTAGATTAACAACGGCTTATGTCTTTGTAAAGTGACTGATTTGACTGGTCATCACATAGCATCATGCTGCCGTGCTACATGCACCCACGGAGTGAAACCATAGACTGAATATAAACACAATGGGCAGCTGAATGTTAAAGTTAAAGACACACCAGAAGCTGAAAGTGACCCAGAATGTGTCCAAACATGGCCTTGTGATAAAGCCAGTACTTTGTGACTATATAGCATCCACCCACATTGCAGTTTCAAACCAGCTGGGAAAACCACAAATCTGGCAACCCTGCATGACGGGGAAAGAGCTCGTGAGTGAAACACACTCAGTTGTTCTGGTTGCTGTAGCGACCCTGCAGCTTAACATCTCTACTGTAAAATTTTCAGGCTGTTCTATGCAGTTTAACTACTGAGGGTTCTCTCCAGCTTTGTGCTAGGATTGGTGGGGTGTTGCCCCCCTTGCTTCTTTAGTTTTTTTTGGGGGGTGGGGGTTTGACCAAAAGTCCCCTGTAGTTGGTATCCATGTCTGTATATAGCGTTTTTCTTATTACCACAGTGTCACTGATAGGCTGATGTGTTTGTGAATCAGCATTGAACCTGGTTGGTCATGGAAATGATCGTGGTTGGTCAGTGTGGTGGTTAACACCTTTGCCTTCTACGCTTTAGACTGGGGTTCAATCCCTGACCAGGGCAAGCACCCTACACTATACCAATAAGGGTCCTTGGGCAAGACTCCTAACACCACCTTGGCCTGCCTGTGTAAAATGATCAAATTGTAAGTCGCTCTGGATAAGAGCGTCAGCCAAATGCCGTAAATGTAAATGGAAAAGGCAGAACGTGCTTGTGTTTATCCAGGAATCGGTTTTGCTTTCCAGGATGTTAGTAGTCAACCAGTTTTATTGATTCATATAAACACTGACTGGGCAGACACGCCGCACTGTGAGTGAGGGCAAACTTCGAAAGTGCAACTTCACTGTTAAGCTCACGAAGGCTGCCTCATAAAATGGCCATTTCCACTGGTTTAGTGCGCGCATGAATGGATGCATGGTTGAATGGAGGGCGGGGGGGGCGTTTAAATTGTCCGAGTCCCACTTCCTGGTACTTGGATTCGATGAGGGCGAAAAAGGAAGCCCTAGTTAACGTGTGATATAACCAGAGAGAGTGAGCAAGGAATTCTTCCACATGTTCAGGATATCAGGAAGTCTGTGCACAGTCTCCTCTTGTATCGAGCTCTCCTCTATGTTTGTGTAAACTGGCTCCCATATAAATCATTAATCCAATGCCGGGACTTGTTCAAACACAATATCAATTATCTACGTGGCCACTTCGGCGAACGCTGGTTTATACGTTCTACTGCCCCACTGCCTGTGTTTACAATCCTCCGTCTCTTAGAAACACCGGCATCTCCACCACATGCACCTTCAAACAGGTGCTTCACATACTGTATATCCACAACTGACCTCCAGTGCGTTCAGTCTGCCGGATGTGTGCACTTTTCTACTGTGCCGGGGTTGAATGTTATGAACATTCATATGTATGAACGATGTCTTTGTCTAAATTGACCACAATCAGGAAGACAAGAACACTACAATTTGGAAATCGTTCAGTTCAGACTTGCTGCCAAATGAAATGACTTTCACTGGCCACTTCATTAGAAACACCCACGTAGCTGATGTATCTTTGAGACTGTGGCTCATCAGTTCAAAGGCAATTTGGGTCAGTGTTGATCAGCTAGTGCAAGTTGGTGCAACAAAACTTTGGTGCTTTATGTTTGGAGTAGTTGAAGTTAAACAAGGATGAGATCCAAGTCGCCAAGAGAATCAAGAACAAGCCATTCGGACGCCTGAAGACCCAAACAGAAGACCATAGGATATTCTGGAGAAACGCTATCCGCATGGTTGGCAGAAATTGGAACTGATTTGAAGGCACATAATAATAATAATAATCAATGGTCAATTTCTGACCATAGAGCCACACTTGGTGGGATATAAGCACCGTCGCCTCACAGCAAGAAGGGTCTGGGTTCGATTCTCCGACCAGGTAACCAGGATCTTTTCTGTGTGTGGAGTCTGCATGTTCTCCTTCTGTCTGTTTGGGTTTCCTCTCACAGTCCAAAGACATGCCCTATGATGGACTGTCACCCACGTTGTTTCCTGCCTTCCACCCAATGAATGCTGGGATAAGCTCCAGTCCACCCCTGCGACCCAGAAGGATATGTGGCTTAAAAGATGGATGTGGGATGTAGGGATGCTGAGGGGGCTGATTTCAGGATCGTCTAAGTGCAACTGCTAAAAGCAAGAACAGTAAAAAAACAGCTTTCAAATATTTTGAGTGTTTATTTGTAGGGTGTAGTTTGTATTTAAGTTTTATTCAAATGAAAAACTGTGTACTGTAACCCTGAATTTTAGAGGGAAGTGAGTCGCTCTCTCATGAGCTGTTGGCAATTTGGGTGCAGAGTTGGGACGTATTGGAATACAAGTACTGAGAAAACATCCAGAATGCAGAAAACTGGATTCACTCCAAGTCACATTTTGTTAAGGCAATATTCAGAATATAGTTGCTTTTTTAGGAGAATACTTTTAGAACACTTACCTACTAAATTTCAAAATACACACCATCTTAAAAGGAAACAACATCAATGCTTGTTCATTGTGCACTGATTTAAGATCAGCACATAGGATGGCTTCTTCAGGAATACTAGGGTCCTGCTGAAGACTGAGTAGACTGATAAATCAATGTTATCTAAGCATTGCTGAACTATACTGAGAGCTGATGGAACTTCACGAGTGATAAGCTTAGCACTGGTGTTGTTCTAGACTCAGGCATGCATTTTGTGGCAAGTTATAAATCATCAGTGGAACTGCACATAGCAACCCACTTGATGGTCAAATCTGCCTATTTATGCATTATAACAGAACTTGTTACCGAATACATTTAGGACAGTGTATTCTGTAGTGTATTCTGCTATCACTGTTTCTTCAAAGTACTGTTCCCAACCCTGCTTGGCTGTAATGTGGGTGCCACTTTGAGTGTGTCACTAAAACACAAGCAGGGGTTGTAGACTAGTTCTGTGCCCTGAAGTGGCCTAATATTGTTTTACAACCATAAAATTTCCAACCAATATAATTACCTCCCATTGCATTCTATTTTTTCCAACCATTGTAATAATCTCCCACTGGGTGTGGGAATGCATCTCAACTATGGGCATGATAAGCGTTTCTCACCTCGCGTGAACAATCGGATTGGTCTGATTGATTCTCAGCTTATTTGCATAAATATTGCCTGGCAAAAGAAAGCAGAAACAGCAGGCTCTGGATGCTGCGTCTGTTATATGTGCACAGCTCTATTTTGTCTAAAAGTGTTGCGATGTTCATCTCTGCTTCGGTTTCCTCCCACAGTTCAAACACATACGGTCAGGCCAGTTGGAGATTCTAAATCTCTGCCCCGCGATTGACTGGTGTCCTGTCTAGGGTGTTTCCTGCCTTCTGCCCAGTGAGCGCCGGGATAGGCCCCATCCCCCAGCAACCCAGGAGGATAAGCGGCTTAGACGATGAGTGAGTGAGTGATGATTGTTCCATGTTTACAGTGAAAACATTCCCACATCTTTAGCTTTACATCGTTTTTCTTGCTCAGTAAGATTTTTTCAGTCTGTTCTACCCACCTCACAAAAGGACAGTGGCTTATGTACCTCAGGACTAGGAAAAATGGACGATTCAGTTGTGAACATGGTTGAACATCCGTTTTAAGTGATCTGATCCAGGCCTGGATCATCTTATGGGTTTTATGGATGAGTGGCCAGGTGGCCGAGTCACTGGAGGCCCTCTTGGCAATTATAACAAGATCTAGGTGCCCACCAGACATTTGTGCCCAGGGGCCTTGATGATCTGGGCCTGATCTGATCACCTGTGAACAGTGAGATGTATAGCCGTTTACACCTGGCTCTGCGGGTCGTGTATGCTCCTCCAGTCCTGAATGCGTGTCTGGTCACCACTTATGATGGGTGGAGGAGGGAGGGCACTGTGGATATTTGCTACATCAGGCTCACTCATGTTAAGATCTACTAACTGTTACACATGTTTAGATGCGCTGCTAACATAATTATACACAAATGAGAGAAAAGACTACTAAAGAAACTAAGCAGCTCCTCTCACCTCTGCAGCTGATTAATGAGGGTGCTTTAGTTTAATATTTTTTTGTTTAGTGTTTGTTTAATGGCAGAAAAATCCATTTAACGGCAATGATCTGGGCCTTGCCAATAGAATTCTATTGAAAGAGGAACACAGGGAGGGCTTGATAGTCCACTCATTGTAGCTCTCTGTCTCTCTCTTTCACTCAATTTCTCTTAATCACGTTCTACATCAGGTAACATTATGCCTTATTACAAATTGGTTATGAAGTGATCCCACATGAAGTTCAAACATCTAAACAGTTTTGTATACTGCACAGATAACCAGCCAGACAGTTCTTAAGCCTTGAGACTCAACAGATTTCTAGAACACTTTTGTGGATTCCTGGAGTTAGAGGCATAAAACCACAAATTACAATTTTCTTTGTAATTGTGAGTCCCACCTCTTTAATATGACCACAAAACCAACACAGACCTGTCTGTCCAGGACTGTCAAGTTGTAGATATAAAGTCCTAGATATAAAGACAGCAACCCATGAGATTCAACATCACCCTTTCCTAATGAGGTATATGATGATTTACTAGGCTATAAAAATCACATCACACCCATTTCTTACCCACACTTATTCTAAGAATTCTCCCAACTACAGTTTTACCAGCCTCAACATTTCTAAGTAGAACATAGTCGTAGGCAAGCAATAACCAGCGTTTACACTGGAAACAGCCGGTGCATGAATTTGGTTGGCTTTAGTTGAACAACACTCAGGTCCTCAGTCATGTTGTCAGTGCAGCTTAGGCACTGGGTCTAACTGGAAAGTATAAAACACAGAGGTGTTAGGCTAGCTAATCGGTTTAGCTGATTTCTAGGGGCTATTAACTGCCCCAAGGAATTGATACAAACTGGCATCAAACACTGACATAATGTGCCAAATCATCGCTACTGTTTTTAGTTATGTTCGCCCACCCAAGTTGTTTCGTTCGCATTTGGCTACGGCATTTCTCATTCAGTAAATCAGCCAAATAGGCATCACTAATCATAGATTTTGTCGCGATTGGCCCCTCCCAGTCCTGTCCATGTGCGTTTGTTTTGGTTTCCTAGACCTGTCCCCTTGTTTCATGACTCCACCCCTGATTGTCTCCACCTGTGTTTGCACCTGTCCCTTGTTACCCTTATGTATTTAAGCCCTGTGTTTTCCCCGGTCTGGTTACTGGTCTTTGTTTGAATCTTTGCTTTGTTTGAATCTCTGTGTTGTTTGAACCTGCTTATTGTTTGTCTGTGATGTCTGCCCCCCGTTCAGTCCGTGTTGGCTCTCTGACTCTGGACTGTCTCGACCCTGGTTTTGGATTTGCCCTTAATAAATCTCGCTTATCTCAGCACGTGCGTCCGCCTCCTCGCTCCACATTACAGATTTAAAGAGTTTCGTGGAACTTACTTACTCCGTGTCTGATAAACACCACATCTGACCACTCTCGTCCTTGTTGGGGCAGTTGTTGTGAAATGAGGTTTTTGTTTTAAACTGAAAACTGCAATATGTTTATTGAAAAAACACATATCTAATGATGTAAATGTAGTTTTTGTCGCTGTAATTATTGTGTATTCTGTTAGAAATCACAGTCCCCAGCTGTTACGGGTAAATGCAGAGTGGCCTGCAAAGGCCAGTGTGGGCTCCGGAGGGTTAAACGTTATACTAATACTAACACTTGGCGGTCTTTAGTGGGTGTGGTACCATAACCTAAAAATCAGCCTATGTGTATTTGGTATGAAGACCCAAAGAACAGGCCTACAACGCCACATAGCGCATGGTGGCATCAAATACACTACCATGTCAATATCACTGCTGTGCTCAGAATGACCCAACAACCAAATAATACCGGGACAACAGCAGTTCTGTGGTCAGAAACTGACCCATCAGGAACGGTACAGCATCAGACTGGTCTGCAATTGTGTATGTATATAATGTGTCAATTGGGCTGTGAGTGGAAGCACATGGTAAGAGTGGACGATGTGTAGTGTAGGACAGTGTTTGGCACATTTTGAATACAAACCTGCTTTGATTTTACTCAGAAAGGTGTTTGCTGCTGCCCTTCCTGTCCTTCCTAAGCGTGATCCGCTGTAAAAGCAGTGACTCCGTGACGTAGAGAAAAAGAAAGAGAGACACATTTAGCCTCAATAAAGCACCTGAACATTTCTCATGTACGTGGTGCGAGTGTAACCATAGCAGCAGAGAAGATTCTAGTTGTTACCATAAATAATGAGTGTGGGAGTTGCAACTTAAAATTTCTAATTATTCCTGCATTTTTTTCCTCCAGTCGAGTGTGTGAGGTCTGAGTTACCCTGAACAGCTGACACGCTTTGACCCTTACAGTGATAATGGGTGTGTGATGTGACCGGCTGCATCGGTTGATTCATATTTTTTGTTGTTGTTCTTTAGAGCTCCTCTGAGAACCGAGGCGGCACTTGTTTTTTTTTGCAGGATTGATCTTGACAAAGACGCTCTCCAGCCAAGGACATAAAACATCCCGGCTAAAGGTTTCTCTGCCGCTTTCGGACGCCTAATGGCTCTCGAGTTCCTATTTTGGCCGGCGATCCGTCTTTTCATCCACTGTGAATCAAAAAAAATTAAATGTACAAAGCGCATATATTTATACGGTGCATATGGAGACCATCACCGCCGCAAATGAATCACACAGGATAGGTGTCGGAGAAAAGGACCCTCGCCATTATGGTGTTATCTGAAGTGTGAGGAAAACACAGTGACTCATACTAACTCCCTTTGTAATGAAGCTTCAAGTACCTTTATTTTTGGGGGGAAGTGAGAGATGGAGGGGGCATAAGGTTGGGGAAAAACATTTTAGGGGCTGGACAGAATCTGCTGTAAGCCAGAAGTGTGAAAGACGAGAGCAAAACGTCTCCGGAGCTGACGCTCGTTGGTTTTTAGCCATGACTTGGCTGGATAGATGCTGAGAAGCCTTGGTAACTAAGAGTTGTCACATTTTCTTTGCAGACCAAGGTCATATTTGGATGGGTTATTTTCCAGTGTGAACGTAAGACCGCTATTCAAACCCCCCTCACTCTCTCGCTTTCTTTCCTTCTTTTATCCCGCCCTGCCGCACACTCAAACGCCTCACCCTGATTGCCTTTATGTAGCTGTATTGGCAGGATGAGTGTGGAAGATGCAGCTAAAGCTGTGTGAGTTTGTCGGCACTTTTTTCCAGTAGTCATTCGATATAGCAGGTTTATGTTGTAGCAGGCTCTGAATCTGGTTTGTTAGGCCTCTAGCATCGCAACTAGGACTAGCATTTTGGATGGGCATGGCAAATTTGAGGGTGGACTGAATCTTGGCTACAATCAAGTAGTAACTAAGCTAAAAGTCAACCTCAGAACAGAGAAAAAACTGAAACTGAGATAAATAACATACGAAAAATAAAGAAGCAATACTGTCCAGCTTAATCTGCTTGTGATTACTCTGGCCTAACTCATTTGTAGTAACCTCTCTTTATAGCTTGGGATCAAACAGGCTGTTTTGGTTACTATGTCTTTAATATATATTAATGGCCTCCTTTATTGGCCTTGTATTGAGTCCCATGTCAATGTGAATGGGATGTGAATGTGGATTTTATGACATCATAACAGTCAGAAGTGTAGACCCAATGATACAATATATAAATTGAATATGAATGTACTTACCTATGGAATTATGCAGTCATTAGGGATGTCAAGACTAATGTGTTAACAATACATTAATGCAATAAATTAATTAACATAATTAACGTAGTGCGTAACATTGGAAGACACAAAGAGATTAAAAATCCTTATTAAAAATCCATGACATTAAGTTATCTACAAAGGTGTATGCACAGAACACAACTGAACAAAATAAAGAAAAACAAAGACAGAGACACGTGAAGAAACTAGAAAACAAACGAGAGATAGCCAAAGCAGGGCCTGAGAGAACAAATCACCACGCAATCCTAAAGCAAACAGGCTCTACATGGCATAGACCAGAAACACCTGGAACTAATGAGAGGGTGGGGCTACAGACGTCAGACAGGTGAGACAGATAATAAGAAGGCAGGACCAGGGAGGAGACAAAGACCAAAACAACAACAAAAGCACATGGCTGACAAACAAAAGCACATGGAATGAGAAAACAAAGGCTAAAGGGCAGGGAAAGACAGGATGTTACACAGTGCTTGAAGAGATCCAGTGGATAAATCATCAGTCAAATGGAAAGCTCCAGTTCCCCTCTACTTTACATGTAATGTACAATAAATGTATAGCAAAACTATACCCTTTAAAAATGAGTTCATTAAGGTTCTTATTAAAGGCACTGGTTCCATTTACAACCCCAATTCCAATGAAGTTGGGACGTTGTGTAAAACATAAATTAAAACAGAATACGATGATTTGCAAATCCTTTGCAGCCTATATTCAATTGAATACACTATTCAAATGGATAAACTTTATTGTTTTGGCAAATATTCACTCATTTTGAATTTGATGCCTGAAACATGTTCCAAAGAAGTTGGGACAGGGGCAACAAAAGACTAGGAAAGTTAAGGAATGCTCAAAAAACACCTGTTGGAACATTCCACAGGTGAACAGGTTAATTGTAAACAGGTGAGTGTCATGATTGGGTATAAAGGGAGCATCCCTGAAAGGCTCAGTCGTTCACAAGCAAGGACGGGGCGAGGTTCACCACTTTGTGAACAACTGCGTGAGCAAACAGTCCAACAGTTTAAGAACGTTTCTCAACGTGCAACTGCAAGGAATTTAGGGATTTCATCATCTACAGTCCATAATATCATCAAAAGATTCAGAGAATCTGGAGAAATCTCTGCAAGTAAGCAGCAAGGCAGAAAACCAACACTGAATACCCGTGACCTTTGATCCCTCAGGCGGCACTGCATTAAAAACCAACATCATTCTGTAATGGATATTCCCACATGGGCTCAGGAACACTTCAGAAAACCACTGTCAGTGAACACAGTTTGTTGCTCCATCTACAAGTGCAAGTTAAAACTCTGCCATGCAAAGCGAAAGCCACATATCAACAACACCCAGAAACACTGCCGCCTTCTCTGGGCCCGAGCTCATCTGAGATGGACTGACACAAAGTGGAAAAGTGTCCTGTGGTCTGACGAGTCCACATTTCACACTGTTTTTGGAAATCATGGACGTCATGTCCTCCGGGCCAAAGAGGAAAAGGCATGTCCGGGTTGTTATCAGCGCAAAGTTCAAAAGCCAGCATCTCTGATGGTGTGGGGGGTGTTAGTGCCCATGGCAGGGGTAACTTGCACATCTGTGAAGGCACCATTAATGCTGAAAGGTACATACAGGTTTTGGAGCAACATCTGCTGCCATCCAAGCAACGTCTTTTTCAGGGACGTCCTGCTTATTTCAGCAAGACAAAGCCAAGCCACATTCTGCACGTGTTACAACAGCGTGGCTTCGTAGTAAAAGAGTGCAGGTACTAGACTGGCCTGCCTGCAGTCCAGACCGTCTCCTATTGAAAATGTGTGGCGCCAAATACGACAACGGAGACCCCGGACTGCTGAGCAACTGAAGTTGTACATCAAGCAAGAATGGGAAAGAATTCCACCTACAAAGGTTCAACAATCAGTGTCCTCAGTTCCCAAACGCTTACTGAGTGTTGTTAAAGGAAAGGTGATGTAACACAGTGGTAAACACACCCCTGTCCCAACTTCTTTGGAACGTGTTGCAGGCATCAAATTCAAAATGAGTGAATATTTGGAAAAAAATAAAGTTTATCCATTTGAACATTAAATATCTTGTCTTTGTAGTGTATTCAGTTGAATATAGGCTGAAAAGGATTTGCAAATCATCGTATTCTGTTTTTAGGTTTTACACAACGTCCCAACTTCATTGGAATTGGGGTTGTATTTATACATGTTTATAACTACCTTTTCAGCCTACAGCAGTTTATCCCCCGTCATTTATTATAAGTTGGGAGGAGTGTTTCATCCTGGACTGCTTTTTGAATGAGACACAGTAGGAGGTCAATCAGAAAATGGTTCTTCAGATAGATGGAGAATGTGTTGTATATGGTTCTATATAGAACCTTTTTGAAAAGGATTCTATATAGCACCAAACGGGTTCTGCTATTGTTACAAGCTTGACATCATCATAACAGAAGAACCCTGTTTTGTTGCTATGTAGAACCATTTTCAACTCATTCCCCATCAATTTGAAGAACCAACTCACCATGCAAAGAACCATTTAAACATGAAATAGTTCTATGTAGAGCTTGTGGCTCTAAATAGAACTATTCCCTCTACCAAGGAACCCTTGAAGAACCATCTTTTTAAGTGTGTACAATGAAAACACTAAGATACTTCTGAGGGTTACGACGCAGGTACATTCCACAATGAAGGATGACTGAGTGACTAGCCATTCATTTCTAGCTCCTGTGCCAAGGACTTGCTGTTCGGGAACATCAAGAGTTGCGGTGGAGGGACTCAGTAATGCGGATTGTGCTTCCTGGCCAACAACTATTGACCTTGGTGGTTTTTGTGTGTCAACGATTATCTTCGTCAATTAATGTGTAGAACACGGACCTTCAGGAACCGCAGGCCTCATCTCAAGCCTCTCACATGATTCCTGTGAAGAAGCTTCATATTTATTTCATCAAGAATGCAGCAGAAAAGCTGAAAAATGACCGTTCATAGTGCGTCGCTCTGCCCTGGCTGTTCGACTTACACTTGAAGAAACATAACAACCTATTCCTTTGTTTGGGGAAAAGCCGATGAGAAATAATGCAGAAGCAGCTTCTGAAGCTTCCTCCTCCGTCCTCCTGATCTCAGAACAGTTTCTGCACGGGGCATAAATACAGCGGTGCAGCCAACTCTGTCCTCTGATCAGTATTCACTGGCAAATTTCCCCGAGCCTGGAGTCCCAGCACCTTGGGAAGAGGCTGAAAGTGTTTCAGCGTTTCCTGTCCACTAACATCAGTGCTACGCTCCAGCACAGCAGGCCCAGATCCACATGAATAGGTAATGGTACTGTAGTGCTACTGTATGATATGAAGTTAAAGATGTTAGTAGTTCTTGCTAACTTCCGCCACTCCCTGCTTTGAATCCCAAGCCCTTCATCCAAAGCTCTCTCCAAAGCCCCTCCCTCCAAGAACATGCACATGCACCATAACGGAAAGTTACAATGGGGGTGGGCATCATGATCTAGATATCAATGGTGTGAGCGCCAGCAAGCAGCACACCTGCTTCTAGATTAAGAAATTTAGCGATGCCTAAACGATGACTAAATTCGCAAAATCATCTAAGTGTGCAAAAGTGGCTGGAGGATGGGCGCTAGACTGGCCTACCTGCAGGCCAGACCTCTCTGCTATTGATTCATTGTGAAGCGTGAAGTCTTGTTTTCAGTCCCTCAATGGTTATTAAGAGCTATTAAAAGGAAAGGTGACCTAACGCAGTGGTAAACATGCTACTGCCCCAAATATTTCTGTACCTATTTGTACTTTTTTCAGTTCAATATACGGCAAAGAGGATTCACTAATCACTGCCAACATTTCATATAGAGTCCCAGCTTTTTGGAGGAACTGCTGCATAAGAACTTGCTTGCACACGACAGGCTATAGCAGAGTCAGACAGCTAATCACAGACAGATATTAGGACATTCTGCCAGCTATTACTAGTATAGCTGTACTACTTTTGTTGCTATCATAGCTAGAGCCAAGTCAGGCTTGGCTGTAGTACAAAGGCACATTTGACATTATTACGCTAGTTACTGTTAACTTGCCATCACTTTGGTTTCACGTTTTCAAGCCCTTCAAATCTCTCGGGTATCTCCAAGGACAAGTAGTCACCCTGATATTCACTCTTGACTTCCGTCTGCCTCGATCGCAGTCCCTTCAAGACACTTTCTTTTCCACTTATGGTCAGAACATGAGCCTTTGCTGCCACTGCAACCTTACCAGCCCCAACACGCCAAGTGCCAGCTAAGGCCGACTGATGAAAGCTTTCCATCAGCTCACTCTCACTTCTCATCCTGCATTCAAACACACTGTAAAGGCTGCAGTTGATGGCCAACATTCACCTACTTAATCCGCCTGCACGAAAGGGAACAGCAGCAGGAGCTGGCAGTCTGTACAAAATACAAAGTAAAGCCAAGATCAGACTAAACAAATTCAGGCCGATTTTGACACGATTTTGTCACAGCCGACAAACTTGCGTTGTCGGGTCGGAATATGAGCCTCGGGAACGATTAACGGGTCTTGTGGTGAGACATATTTTGACATCTCCTATGATGCACTCCTTGATGTTAACCAGTAGGATGACAGAGCATTGACTGGTGTTCTGTAATATGTAAACATGGCGAAGAGAAAGAGGGATGCTGCTGTCATAGCTGTCAGGTGGAGCAATGAAACAGAGGAAAGGTTCACTGAGCTGTGGCAACAATACTCCTGGCTTTCTGATGTCTCCTTGAAGACGTACCATGACAGAGTACATTATTGTGCATTATACAATGCTCCTTATATGTTGAAATGTCCATTGCCTGAGTTCTCTTTGAAGGATGGACAGCCCACAATGTCCTCTTTATGACACCCATGAATTGGTCCACAATGGTTTTTCAAACCTCACCTGCATGAACTGACCCTCCTGATGACACTGATGCATTTTTAACCATGGACTTTGCTTTTCCTGCCACTGTCACCCTTGGTGACGCTCACGGGGCTCAGACCCGGATTTTTCCTGCAAAGCTGCTGTTGTAAAAAGCGCAACATAATTAAACTCAGGGGCAGTCGTGGGCTGGAGGTTAGGGAACTGGCCCTGTGACCGGAAGGTTGCTGGTTCGATCCCCAGCACTGACAGTCCATGACTGAGGTGTCCTTGAGCAAGACACCTAACCCCCAGGCGCTGTGGACAGGGCCGCCCACCGCTCTGAGCAAGTGTGCTCACTGCCCCCTAGTGTGTGTGTGTGTGTGTGTGTGTGTGTGTGTGTGTGTGTGTGTGTGTGTGTGTGTGTGTGTGTGTGTGTGTGTGTGTGTGTGTGTGTGTGGGTGTGGTGTTTCACTGCACAGATGCAGAGGTGGAATTCCCCTATTTGTGGGATTAAAAAAAAGTATCAATTGGCAAGAATGTGAATGATGGTCAACATCAAACTTGAAGTGTTGTCAATCTCCCTTCCAAGACATGGCACAAATTCATAGCACTAGGATAGCCTAATCTGACATAGAGACCATCATGAAAGACAAAAATATCATGTAGTCTGATCCTGGCTCAAAGAACCTACTGTTTGCATGTCTTTTAAGCTTCAAATATGCATGTTCAAGCTGAATCTGTGACTGTGAAAGTTGAAAATAAACCAGGCACTGGGTGTGTAAAAGGCTTACTTAATTAAACAGCTAAATAAAATGTGCAGTTGGCACTTATTCATCATTAAATGACAGTAAGAATGTCCATGAAAGGAGTCCAGCTCTTTATGTTAGTGTGTTATCAGAGCACTTTCAGAGCTGTTGTGTATCCGTGTTCATAACAATATTACAGCAAAAGCAGCCAAGATGTCCATCAGTAGTGAGAAAACATTGCCACTTGCGCTGGTCGCTGCTCTCCTAGTGCAGTCCGCCGTGCTCGATGCCTGATGATTTATCAGGGCCCTTAGATACTGTTCACTGTTCTATGCTGTAACAGCCAATGCAATAGTCAGAACATTCAGTGATGAAGTCGAAATCGTGCATACTGTACATACTGTACTTTTCTCTGACTCTTCCTTAATCCTCTCCCTTCACTCTTCTTTGTTGCCCAATTTTCTTTCTATAAACAGTAGGGGGCAGCAGTCATCTCTCCTTTTGTCTTGTTTGTTTTTGTTTATGGATGAAGGTATGCAGAGAACATGAACTTACAAGACAACTAAAACTCAGTTTTAATTCCATTATTTCCATTTATAACCAGAAATCTCTGTTTTTTTGTTGATGATGTGATACTTTTTGAAAATAAGACAAATCATAATAAGTTACTAATGTGTGAACATCAGGGGGTATTTCACAAAGCGGGATTTCTCCGTTAGCCATATAACTTAAATGAAGACTGTCCAATAGGAATGTCCCGCAGCTCTTTTCCTATTGGACAGTCTCAATACTGGTGACCCCCAGGGCTGCGTTTTGTCTCCTCTGTTATATTCTCTGTATACCAGTGACTGTATGTCAGACTCTGATTCTGTCAAACTGTATAAGTTTGCAGATGATACAACATAGTTAGGACTGGTATCTGCTGATGATGAAACAGCATAGAGGGACATGCTTGTAGCCTTAGTGGAGTGGAACAGGGTGAATAATTTATGTATTAATATTGGGAAAACAAAGGAGTTGGTGGTTGACTTCAGGAGGCGGAGAGGGGACCTGCTGCCTCTGACCATCAATGGTCCTTTAGTTCCAGGGGGCAACCATCAGCTCATCTATTAAGTGGGAAAGCAACGCTGGTGTCTTGTTGGGGAAAGCTCACCAAGGCTTTTCTTCATAAGACAGCTTAAGACATTTGGTGTGACTAGAGGCTGTATGATACACTTTTATAGAGCCATTGTGGAAAGCGGGTTGACCTTCTCCATATGTGGCTGGTGCTACAATGGCATATGCAAGAGAGCCGCTAGAGAAAGTGGCGCCTCCAAAATCAAATGGTTGCGAACTTCCATCTGTTACTTCTAAACGGATTTAAAATAAATCATTAAAATATATGTAGATAGTTCACACTTTGCTCAGTACCTTTTTAAAAAGCTTCCTTTTGGCAAAAGGTTTCAAAGCATGTTATGTAGGACATCTGGAAGTAGCACAACCTACCCTACTGCCAACAGACTTCTGCAGCCAGTTACACCAACTGAACGCAAGTTCAATCGTAGCCTAGTTTGAACGTAAACTGCCAAAAACGCTCAAGTTTACAAGCTACTAGAATTTAACTGATTGCACCAAGTCACATAGTTTCAACGTAGCTTTAAGTTCTGACTTAACATTTACACAGTACTCTGTAGTCGGTGTAAGTTCTGCTGTAGAACATCAGTTAAAAGTCGATTTGAACGATGGGAAAACAAAGCAAAATATGTCTGTTTGCGTTGATGACCAGTTCTGCAGGCTAGGCTTTCGTCGATCGGCTAGCCGCGGATTTATACAACACAGGCAGAAACAGAGCAGTGAGACCTACTTTGTGTCTGGCAGTGGGATATTTTGCTACAGGGTCGTTACAAAACAGGTGGGTGACGCTGTTCACCTACACAAGTCAACTGCATGCAGTGAACTATAAGTTCTAAGTGCTCAGGTTGTTTGTTATGCTGACCATTTGAAAAATATAACTGACATAGATAACGTTACCTTTTGTCATTCAGATTCAAACAGCAACTATGAATAGCATAAAACATTTTAACACTGCTGTAGAGCTTTTAAACTCGAGCTATAGGAGTTAAAACAGCTCCATGACGATCTGTGAGCACAAGTAGCCAATGAGCTGCTCCACTGGCCGACCAATCAGCACTCAGTAGCAGTAATGCCAGCGTCCTGCTGCCCAAAACACATTTGTTGTAGAGAAATGGAAACATACATGTGAGTTTTCTTTTCTTTTTCAGGGAAATGCATCCCTCTACTTTCTAAAACTAAAAGAATGATTAGAAACTATTGTAGCTTTTTGTTTTTAACTATTGAGCTCCATTCACTCCCATTCACTGAGGACTCACGCCCTCTGCTGTTTAGCAGTCCTGTTTTTGATATAACGGGGGAAATAGGAAGTGGCCAGGCTCCCCGTAAACCGGCCTTGCCATATGTATCTGTGGTGCAACCGAAATTCTGTGTGTCGCTAGTTTTAAACTAACTATGCTCAGCGTAAGGTTTAGGATGGACTTTACACCCCAACTTACAATCGAACTTACGCTCAGCTGGTGCAGCTGGCTGCTGAGCTCCACTCCACAACCTTAACCTTGTTTATTTGAATTTTATTTCAATGTTTGTTATTTTTATTGAGATTGTACATGTTTTTTGAATGTGTGTACATTGTTTATGTGTTTGAGCAGCACCAAAATAAACTCCTCTCATTCATAAATTAGCTGGGTAAACTGAGAAACCCTGCTATTCAGCTTTGTTGCCACAACTTCCACCAGCTACACAGAAAACTCAGAATCACAGAAGCTGTTGTGGAAGTCGTGCAGTCACAGCCCACATCCTTTGTCCAACCACAGGTTTTTCCATGTATGGTGTTTAGAACGTGTTATATTTGTGGACAATCCATAAAGATTGTGGTAAAGGTTCAGTCAATCTGCCACATAAGCAGGAAATGTGTTCTAGTTTCTTTGTGCGAAGCAAGGCCGAGTTTACAATAATGAGCGCATCATCAGATCCACTCTTTAACACCGATTGGGCCAAAGAGACAAACATGCCTTTGTGAAGCCACTTCTGTGGAATTTTAAATGACTTCTATATGAATATGCTGTCCTTCGGGTTTCCATGGCGACTCGGCCGACATGATACAATGTTTGGAGTGAAAAGTGAGAGAGTCGGATGGGTAGATAAAAAGAGGAGGAAGCAAGGAAACATGAGTGGAAAGAGCGGAGGAAAGAAAGGAATAGATAGAGAGTGAAGGACAGAGTGAGGGAGAAAGAGAAGGAGAAAGAGGGTGGAAGGGAGATAGAAGGACAGAGAGAGAGAGAGAGATCATAAGAGAGAGAGGGAGTGAGACAGATAGAAGGATAGAAGGATACGGAAAGGAGAGAGAACTATAGAGACAGAGAGAGTGACCCAGAACAAGTGATAGAAAGGAAGGAGAAAGTGAAAGAGTAAGAGAGAAAGAGAAGAGAAAAAGGGATAGTTAAAGAGAGAGTGAGAAAGAGGACAGAGTAAGGAACAGATGGAGAGAGAGAGAAAAAAGAAGGAGAGGGAAAAGAGGCAGACAGAAAGAGAAAGAGAAACAAAAAGAAAGAGTGATAGAAAGGGGGTGAACAGAGAAAGGAGAGAGTGAGAGAGGACAGATTAAGAGACTGAAGGGGATAAAAAAGAAAGAGGGAGCGAGAGAATGATGGAAAGGAAAGAGATAGAGCGTGAAATGGAAATGGATAGACAGAGAGAAAAAGAGCAAAAGAAAAAAGATCAAATGAAAGAAGGACGGGTAGAAGAATGGAGAGAGAAAGAGAGAGAGAGAAAGAGATGGATGGAGGTAGAGAATGAAAGTGATCAAAAACAAGAGAGTAATAGAAAGAAGGGAGAAAGATAGAAAGTGAGGGAGAGCAGAGGGGATAGGGGCAGAGAGAAAATGAAAGAGAAGGACAGACGAACATTGATGGAAAGAGAGTGAGAGGAGAGAGAGAAGAAAGAGAGGGAGAATAGGGCAGTGAGTCAGGCTGCATCGTGGCCCTGAAACTTAAGAAAACAGGGATAAACTGAATGAGGGAGGAGAGCAGTCCTTGCAGCCAGAGCGACCCAGGAGGAAACAAGGAAGAAAAACAGGGTGTAAATAAAAAGCGGCGTGTGTCAGAACGTTCCCAACGGCTCTGCACAACAGCCTCTCGGAATATATGAGCCGTTAATGACCCGAGTGACGGGTTCTGCGTCAGGGTCATCAGGGCTAGTAGTCCTTAATCAACTACACAGCAGACTAATCACATGCAAAACACTCTAAAACAAATGAACAAAGGATTATTTTGGATTTCATTTCCATAAAAGTTAATGGCTAAACAGATAATCAAGGATGGAATCAGGGATGGAATCAGGAATGGAATCAGGGATGGAATCAGGAATGGAATCAGGAATAGAATCAGGAATGAACTTTTAAAAAAAGTATCACTTATATTTATAATTAACAATGCCAGCAGTCCTGATTCCTGATTCCATCCCTGATGCCATTCCTGATTCCATCCCTGATTCCATTCCTGATTCCATCCCTGATTATCTGTTAAGCCATTAACTTTTATGGAAATGAAATCCAAAATAGTCCTTCATTCATTCAGGAATGGAATCAGGAATGGAATCAGGGATGGAATCAGGGATGGAATCAGGAATGGAATCAGGGATGGAATCAGGAATGGAATCAGGGATGGAATTAAGGATGGAATCAGGAATGGAATCAGGGATGGAATCAGGAATTGAATCATGGGTGGAATCAGGAATTGAATCAGGAATTGAATCAGGGATGGAATCAGAAATGGACTTAAAAAAAATAAAAGTATCACTTATATTTATAATTAACAATGCCAGCAGTCCATTCCTGATTCCATCCCTGATGCCATTCCTTATTCCATCCCTGATGCCATTCCTGATTCCATTCCTGAGTCCATTCCTGATTTCATCCCTGATTATCTGTTTAGCCGTTAACTTTTATGGAAATGAAATCCAAAATAGTCATTCATTCATTCAGGAATGGAATCAGGAATGGAATCAGGAATGGAAACAGGAATGGAATCAGGAATGGAAACAGGGATGGAATCAGGAATGGAATCAGGTATGGAATCAGGAATGGGCTGCTGGCGTTGTTAATTGAAATGGCTTTGGCTGAAGATACAAACTTCTATAGTGCAACACAGATGACCACATCTTTTAAATACTCTTTAAAGGCCCATATCGTCTTCAAAGTTCAGTCCTTACTTGAAGCTCTTGAGTGGGTAAAAATGAATTCTATGAACATCAGGCCACACGTTTTGCAACTTATGGGCCTCTTTAAAGTCAATCAAATGCCCTTCGGTCTCTGTAACATCTCACATTATTGTTTGAGGTTTCCACCAATTTTGGATCTGAAAGATGAAACACTTCTTCGTTATTAGTTTACCTTGCGACCACTAGCTGTCTACCTAAACGACAGGCACTGAATGTTATTTTATTCCCTGGACGTGAATAGAACCACAGCAGTTTTGCTGAACAAGCTACTGATGGTGAAGCACAACCAACCAGTGCTGCCATGTAGATTCCACACTAAAATATGAGTAAACTCTTTTCACCTTTCAGTGAGCATTTCTAATACAATAAGCACTTTAATTAGATTTAAAATGCATCAATGTGATACATTTTCAAAGCCACCAACACTCACAATGCGTCTTCCTGGCTTGACCCCTCAAGCCATGCAGGCTGAAGCCCAGCTGCACTGTGCTGTATGTTGCCATGACTGTAGCCCTACAGCTAAATACAGCTTTTACGTGGCTTTTGAAGCAAAATCTTCAGCAGACGATGCTGGACGGAGCTCACGGTAGAACCATAGACATAACAGAAGAAACAAAGTGGAGCTCCAGTTCCTCTCAAGAGCCTCCACTGTAACAAGAGCCCTTCAGCTGAGTGAGAGGCTACAATCACGGATGAGATGGACTGTTGGCTGTATGCATGATATATATGATATACGGTATATGCTCATTGGTTGGAACATGCAGCCAACGTTATTGAAATACCGAAGCACTCATGGCGTCTCTGTCCGCTCATACAGCTGTAACAGAAAGCCCTGCTGTGTTAATGGAATGATGAATCGCGCTGACCTGCTCAAAATAATGTGATAATCACATTTAATGGTGTCCTAGTTTTTATGTACACTTATTGTTGCTGGTGTGTAATTTGCCTGTAATATTTGTGAAGGGCACTGTATTATAGCTGTAGTGTTTGCTTATATTCTTCACCTCAAATCATTTCACAGGTCACTGTAAACACCGTGTTTTCACCTTTGCAGAAAACTAGAAACAACTGGTGGAAACCAGAGCAAATAGATCTAAAATCACGGCTAAATTACAGACTATACATCACGGCTGTCGGAAGAAAACCTCGCATCTCCATTTTTGCCCGTTGTTCTTTACATTGTGTGTAAATTTCATGAAGAATGGACCAAAACAAACGGCCCAAAATGACACCGAAAAACATCTGGTACCATTCACTTACGTTAAAAGTAAAGAAGGTTTTTTTTCCTTCACCTGTACAGTTACCGTTTTGGAGATACAAGGTTTTGTTCCAATAACCGTGATATTTATATATATATTTATATATATTTATATATATATATATATATATATATATATATATATATATATATATATATATATAAGTTGTTTATAGATTTTAAATCATAAAATAAAAAAATGCATAAATTACAAGGGTTAAATATTCCATACAGCCTTTTTTAATGAATCTGTGTGTAACAGTAAAGAAACGCTGTATTTACTAATAATAAATGATTTTTTATCTCCTTCAAGAATCAGATGTGTGTAAATACTAACTTCATACAAAGTCATTTATACAGTAAAAAAGCCAGACATTCTCCACGTGAAATAAGGACAGGTCCGTAACTACGTGGACGGCCACACAGTTAAAATGACATCATTTTAAGATTTTAAGATCTGTATTTGGACCAAAACCATGTAAAAATCTGATTTTTGTGAATTATTTGTAGCTTGTATATTTATCTGTATATAATGATACATTCTAATAATAATATTTAATAAAATCTTTTCTTGTCCTATAAAGATGTATTATTATTATTATTATTATTATTATTACTCATCCTCTATAAATATGTATTAATATTACTCATCATCATCATCATCCTCAATAAATATGTATTATTATTATTATTATTACTCATCATCATCTTCATCCTCTACAAATATGTATGTAATAATAATACATTTCCTATATTTATTTCTGTGATAATAATAACAATAATAATAATACGTATTATTATTATATGATAATTTAATGTAACACAGTATTAAATGTTATACCCCGCCCCCTTTGTTTATTTGTTTGTTTATTTTTGTTTTATTTCTGTGTAAACCGCTGTTTGTTCTCCAAAACAGCTGCACACACGCCCCTCTTTTCGTTACATAAGCATGTGTGAGCTCTTTGTGCTGCTGGTCCAGCTGTGGCTGAGGTAGGGGGCTTCATGCTGTCGTACACGTGTCCCCACCCCTCACGTGAAACCCCACGCTGCCAAAAAAGACGGCCCACTCCGTCGCGCGCCAGCTTCGAGAAACCGCGACGAAATACAGCGAAACTGTAGAAGAAGAAAGAGCGTCCACGGCTGATCAGAGTGAACCGCGTCCTCCGTCATGTCGCACTTCACCATCCAGTCTCACCTCACGCCCCTGCAGGACAACGTCCAGCCGCCCTCATTTGCATACCAGGCGACTCAACCACTTGCCTCGGTACATGTTAACGCTTTCAGAGAGAGCTTGCAGCCTGAGTTTGACTACTCAAAAAGCTCTGTGCAGCATCGACAAGCATAATGATGTTCGGGTCTATTTTAAGGCTTCGCAGTAGAAATATCTGTAGAAAAAGCGTTTCATCCCGTCTCCTCCTCTTGAAGTGCAGTGGTACAGGCCGGGCGAGGCCCCGCCCACTGCGTTCACCCCTCTGTTCAGAATGGGCTCTTGTTATTGTTTATGTCGGAGGAGCGAGGAGCGCCAAAACTTCACAAAACAACCGATACCTGCTAATAAGTCACTCTGAAGCCACTCTTGGGTCTCTCGGGCTGAGAAGTTATGAAAAGTTGGCCCTCCGCCCTTAAACATGTGTTTAAAAAGGGAGTAAACTCATGGAGCTCCGCAACGGGATCCAAAGGGAAGTAAGCACCGAGCAGCAGCAGCAGCAGCAGCGGCGGCGGCGGGGCTGCAAGAGAGCGCAGGCGGCCCAGAGAGACCCCAGAGCCGGCGTGTGTAAAGTGCTAAGGCCGCTGCCTCTGGAGGACAATGACAATGACGAGGCAGAGGTGCGTGTGGAGAAGGGTTTCTCCTTCCTCAAGGCCAGCTCCGCGCTTTCTCTGGCGCCCCGGTACAGCCTGCTGAGGGAGGTGGGTCGCGGAAGCTACGGCGTGGTGTACGAAGCCGTGGCCCGCAGGTCCGGAGCCCGCGTGGCGGTGAAGAAGCTCCGCTGCGACGCTCCGGAGAAAGTGGAGCTCGCCCTGGCCGAGTTCTGGGCCCTGGCCAGCCTGGAGAAAAGGCACGAAAACGTGGTCCAGCTGGAGGAGTGCGTGCTGGAGAGGAACGGCCTGGCGCAGAAGATGAGCCACGGAAACAAACGGTCCAAACAGTATTTGCGTTTGGTGGAGACGTCGCTGAAAGGTGGGTGAAGTTGGACAACAACACGGCTTCGTTCAGAATCAGACTCGCTTCTTAAGGCGCCATTTAAGGTGGAACGGGAACATTCGAGTAGGAAGCTGACTTTAGCGTTGTGGCTGGCACCTTAACAGTCAGCGTTATGTCGGTTTTATTAGCCCGCTATTTAATATGCAGGCCTGGCCGAGCCGGTCGCCGACTGTGGCCCAGTGAGCTCAGCACTGCTGTGAACCGAGGCTGCAGTTCAAGCCAAGACACAGTCATACGCAGGAATAACGGCTTCTTTCTGGCTGTGGTGTAGGAGTGGTCGGTGCGTGTGTTGTGAATGTTGGCCATCTCCGCTTTGGGTAATAAATGACAGTAATTGTGAACATGACAGCCCGTCAAAGCCTCTTTAGAGTGAAAGTGCCGCTTTGGTGTAGTGCTCCAGTTGCCCTCGTGCAGCGCGTGAGGGAACACCATGTTCCAGCTCGATGATGGTTAACCCCTTAAATGCCAAACCCACACACCTCCACCCCTTTCCTCACCCCGCTCTCCCTTCTTCATGCCCCCATCGCCTGCGCTTGTTTTTGTCTTTCATTCTTGTTTCATTCTTTTCTTTCATGAGAAGTGGTTCTGAGCAGTGAGCTGAATTCTGTAGGTGTTGTTGTTGTGTGTGTATGTGTGTGTGTGTGTGTGTGAGAGTGCATTTGTTCCAGCCACTCCACTGGATCCACTTTGTGTTGTTATGTAAGTGTCATACTTTTGCAATGCCAGTCAAAAAAAGGCGAAACCCTGAGGCGTGGGCCGACGCTGCGCGCCCGATTTAGGTGCTCTCTGCTTGATGAGACTTTATGAAAAGATTACAGATGTGAAACCTGTGTTGTGCTTTTGGTCACTCTGCCCATATCAGAGACCCCGATGAGCCAGTTCATGCTTGTAGGCCAAAAGGTTAACGTGACTTCCTTTCCAGGCGTGTGGAAGTTTTTAAAGTTTAAATGTCGGGGCCCTGCCTTCCTAAGCATGCCTTGTTCACAGCATTCGTCCCTCTGTAAAGTCCAGCAGCTAAGCTTTGCAAGCTGTTGTAAGGCACAGACAGATTACCAGCTTTTGCGCAGTGTTTTTGGAACATGTCCAAGCACACCATTTGCCAAAATCAGTTTGGGGCTGAACGCTGACGGCTATTCCGTTGGTCTGCCAGCTCGAGTATTAAGTTAGTTTCCGGGTGTATTAATAGGCAATCAGCTGTGCCCTAAACTAAGACTGAAGTGTTTCATTTCGGTGCTATCAGACTGTACCATCTTTCATTTGTGAGCGTGCCTGAAAGAGTAGCTTATCAGTTTGGCCCCCCCCCCCCCCCCCCCCATCCGGCTCCACTTCAGGCTTTGTTCTGTTTTAAAATATTAGGTCATAAAATTGCACACATGTATTTTTCACCTTAAAAACATATTTAAGGTGCACAATTGGACCTTAAAACCATGGTTGTACCTGTTAAGAGAACATTTGTATTGTTTGTGCCTTAAACAAAAATGCACAGAACCTTTATTTCTAACAGTGTAAAGACTGAGGGCAGAGAACCAGAAGCCGTAGTGCTGTAAGTAATATCAGGGTGGAGTGTTGAAGTAATTCCATTATGGGTGCCAGTGCATTGTTTACCAAACTTGTTGCTTCTGTCTAGGAAAGTGTGTTTGATAAAACCTCTGTTTTTTGAGCATGAGCTTGACTTACAGAGGCTAAAATTACAA
Organism: Pygocentrus nattereri; assembly: GCF_015220715.1. Classification (NCBI taxonomy): domain Eukaryota; kingdom Metazoa; phylum Chordata; class Actinopteri; order Characiformes; family Serrasalmidae; genus Pygocentrus; species Pygocentrus nattereri. Next base: position 11,268,897 of record NC_051219.1, on the reverse strand, counting down.
AATGAAGGAACTGAGGTTTTGTAGCTACGAGTACGCTGTGTTTACACACCCTTACACTTCAGATAATCTGCATTTGGTCAGTGGAAATGGGCAATGCATGCATTCACTCTACACTCAGTGAATTCCCTTCATGTTTTTCCAGGTGAACGCATCCTGGGTTATCCAGAGGAGCCGTGCTACCTCTGGTTTGTCATGGAGTTCTGTGAAGGTGGGGACTTGAACCAGTACATCCTGTCCCGACGGCCTGACCCAAAAACCAACAGGAGCTTCATGAAACAGCTGACCAGCGCCGTGGCCTTCCTTCACAAGAACAACATTGTACACCGTGACCTCAAACCAGACAACATCCTCATCTCACAGAAATCCGGCTCGCCCGTCATCAAGGTGGCCGACTTTGGCCTTAGCAAGGTGTGCGCCGGGCTGGGCTGCATAGAGCAAGAGGGTGAAGACCAGGTCAACAAGAACATCAACGTGAACAAGTTCTGGCTGTCGTCGGCCTGCGGCTCGGACTTCTACATGGCACCCGAAGTGTGGGAGGGGCACTACACGGCCAAAGCAGACATTTTCGCACTGGGCATTATCATCTGGGCCATGATCGAGAGGATCACGTTTATCGACGCAGAGTCAAAACGGGAGCTCCTCGGCACGTATGTCCGGCAAGGCAGCGAAATTGTCCCTGTTGGGGAGGCGCTGCTGGAGAACCCCAAGATGGTGCTTAGCATCCCACAGAAGGCTCGGAGTCCCATGTCGGATGGGATCCGGAGGCTCCTGCAAGACATGTTGGCCGTGAATCCGCAGGATCGGCCGGATGCTTTCCAGCTCGAGCTCAGAATGGACCAAGTCACGTGTGCTGCGTGAGAACAGTCTCCAGGTCAAACTTTCTTAGCTTCAGGTGAGTTTCCAGACTCTGCTTCACCATTAGTGAGTAATTTTTAACATGTGTTTAACCAGCATTTGCTCTCATTATTCTGTCTATTGCAGTGGTTCTTAAACTGGTCCTCATGGATCCCCCAGATGGTCTGCCATTTTGCTCTATCCCTATCTGTTGCAAGTTGGATTGGAGCGAAAACCATCTGGAGGTCCCCGAGGACTGGTTTGAGAACCACTGATCTACTAGGTTTCACAGTCCTGTGATCGGAGCCTGGTTTCTCAAATATATTGCTTTTGGCAGCAGATAATTGCTCATTACAGCAATAAACTTCAAACCAGAAATGCCCAGCACTACAGTTCAGTAGCCGTGTCCCGTTTAGACTGGAAGTTACGTTTTACTGCTGAATATCTTAGCCTGTGTAGAAACCTGTTGTTTCAAGAGCTTTAGTCTTTCTGCATTAAGATTAGCGGGCCTGGGGCACCTTAACTTTTTATTTTAAAGTCTTTTAAAGGCGGTTTTCCACAGCAGATTGACTTTAATCTGCACTAGGCTGCGCATGTCTGCTCAGGATTTGCGTTCCCTCTGTTTGTATTAGAGCAGGATGGTTTTTGGGAGGAGGGACGGGAGTGTTTTTCAGGACCCAAGCTCCTCTTCACTGACTTCCTTCTGTTTTTGAATGACCGAGCACACACCTTGCGCCCAGGCCTTATGCTTTTGACATGTATGTCCCACAGCTCTTCTTCTCAGCCTATTCAGGAGTGCCTGGGCTCCGCCCGCTGCTTTGTGCTGCCTTAATTAAATCCACAGCGCTCATGCCGCAGGGCCAGAGTGTACTCTGTGTGGGTGCCAGCCTATACCCAGCTCCCTTCCTCGTGGTGCACATGCTTCTCTTTTCCATGTATTTGCTTGTATGTTTCACCCTGGAGGCATTTCACAGGTGTTTAGATCAACAAGGTCTGACGCCTTTTGAACAGAAGAGTTAATGCTGCCGAAGTTTGGTTGCCAGTTCCCAGGTAGCTTATCATGAAGATATAGACGATTAGTGGTTGATCAGGGTCACTGTTAAATCCTGGGGGACTTGGGTTAAAGGAGAATTTCACAGATCTTTCTGAAGTCACTCAGTGAAATGGTGCACTGTAGAAAGTCACCATTGCAGGCTTCTTTACAGTGGTGGTGATGGGAATCAGGTGATGTCTCCAGCACAAATATAGCCATTTTATTTACTATCCAAAATAACCAGCGAATGTTCAGGGCTTTTACATGTAATGTTGATGACTGGAGTATAGAAAAGGCATGTACCTTTCTGCCATGAACGGATCTGAAAAAAATATGTTTTACGCTAATACCTTCTTGCAAAACTATCATAAAACATTGTCTTAAAAATTAGGCAACATATTTTGAACCAATTCATGTTCTAACTTTCTGTGAGACAACCTTTAGAGGTATTACGTGCCTTTGATATCTGGTTCCTTTCACCAGCTGTGAGCAATTCTGACTTGCCAACAGGGTATTTTTCATCAGACAACTCTGAATGACATTGTTTACATCTTAATGATAGAATTTATTATTCCAAAATGTTGAAAAATAGCTGGAATTGCCATTTCGAGCAGTAAATAAAATGCCTACTGGCCTTGAGGTTTATTTGGTGGAGGAGGGAGGTGATCTTGTCTGTGCAGTTTTGGGGCTTTTGTGTTCCGTGATAAGGGTGACTGTGGTTGCCTCAGCGGAAATTTGCTATTTTAAAGTCACGGCATGCTTGGTTGGGGCACGCAAGCTTTCATCCCTCTTCCTCTCACCACAAATCTTGACCAGATGACGTCTCGCTATCGTGCTATCTTCTGTCTTAAATTGAGTTTGACTGAAGGCCATGCTGGGCCATTAATGTTGTTGCTCGTGTTGGGCCTTTACCACTGTTGTGAGTTATGTCACTTCTTTTATATGATCTCAGTGATGTGTCAGCAGTATGTAGGCTGCAGATGGCTAATGAGCTGGGCACGGGCTCAATGGATGTGTACGTGATTGCATGTTTCCAGTGACGGAGCAGTATGGCCTGGTTCTTTCACTGAAGGCTCGGATATAGAGCAGTTATGCAACGGGCTCGACCCCTCCCCCTCCTACCCCTCTGTCCTAAGAGGGAATCAGTCCATCAGAGCAAGCTGGCCTGAGAAAGGAACCTGCATACTGTAAGTGTTTACGTTGTAGGGGGCTGGGGATTGAGAGGGGGGATTTTGACATGTGTTAGAGGCAGTCCTTTCTCCATGGCCTAAAGTAATAGGATGGGATTACTGGTGAAATGGAGATAATTGCAGTTGCCTGTAGAAGCCCACTGCACAGTTACACCGCCCCCCTCCCTTCCTCCCAGAGTGGTGCCCAGCAGCTAGACAATGAGACCGCCGCTGCTACTGCTGTTCCACTCGCTCTCATGTTGGGAACATTTTGTCCTTTTTGCCCGTCGGGCCGACGGTGGCCGATATAGGCTACAGCGCATGTCTGAACGTTGTATCTGGGATTATTATTTGATTCTAAAGCTAAATAAGGCAGCGAAATAAAGCAGATCAGACATTTTTTGTGAATTTTATTTTACTTGCTTTCATATTTTTGTTTTTTTCCCATGGCTTTTCAACAGTGTGCGTGTTTTTCTTTGACTGCTCGTAGCAACTGGAAATATTTAAGAGCACGTAAATATTTGTGATGACATTTGCGACAGTAAATACAATATATTGTATCCCCTTGTTGTGATGTCAGCCCCCCTCAAAAGTTTCAGGTCTTTAAACCTTATTTGGGTCGAATGACAGGGAATTCTTTGGGCCGAGTGCTTGGAAAAGAAAACCGAAATAATTAATTCGGCAAAACCTGCATACCAAGGAAAACGCTTTGATGAACACGAAATGCGTTGAAGCAAAAATATACGAAAGGTATTCGCAAATAGCTCTTTCATTCTAATGGTACCTCTCTCAATTGAAAAGTAATAGATTTATCCAATTCCAAAAGGCAGTGTGTCCCCAAACTTTGGATGGGAAATGTAAATAGCCTCCTATTAATGTTCAGGACATTGCTTTGGCTTTTACTGCTGCAGTTTCTGATAAAAATGAACATCGTCCAGTCTTGGTTTCAGAAAAACGGCCCACTCTGAAGCAGCTTTCACAGCTGGTTCGTGTGTTGGCTCTGCTCACTGCACTGGGTCAGGCTTTATGAGGTCTCAGAGGAGCAGCTCTTGTTTAGCTGCTGGCTGCAGCGCATAGGACGGCATGTACTCGTTGCTCCCGGTGGGCGTGCCTCTCTGTATGTAGGATAACTTGTTGATCCGAGAGTGCCAAGCGTGAGCCGCATAGCCCCACAGCAGCTGAACATAGAAACAATGACGTGATGCGCGAGAAAACTGGGGCACTTTTGTTTATTTATTTGTTCGTCTGTTAGATTGTTTTTTGTTTTTTTTTCTGAATGAATAGGCCTGAGGGAGAGCTGAGCAGACCACTGCAGTCTTCAAGGGGGGGTTTGTAGTCAAAAACAACAGGAACAAGCAGGATCGAACAAAACGTGTCCAGATCCTGAAACGGCCCAAATAACTTGTCTTTACTTGGTGCTCGCACTGATATTCTGGATTGACTGAAGTAGGATGGTCAACTTTATGCCAGAGGTGTGAGGGGGAAGGGCAGGGAGTGTTGCATCAGAGGGAGGGGGCCATGGACTTGGGTGTTGAAGGGGACAGGGGTCTTGTTGAAGAGAACCATTGAGTTTGCCTTCAGGCTATATAAATACATTTTTTTCGGTTACATTTATTTTAATGCCGTTTGGAAACAGCAGCTGCTCTTTACTGTATGATGTAAAAACGATGTGGAATGAAATATTGCTACAATAAAGGGGAATATCGTTGATCTTAAAGATGTCAGAATATTGAAATCATTCAGATGTAAAGTCATTCAGAGTGGTTTGATGAGTGCTTTGGTGAAATTCTCTTCTAGAGAATATACTAAGTCAGGACTGTCCACAGTGGTGGTGATAGGAACCAAACGTCTGAAGAGTTTAATGTCTCTAAAAGCTCACAGAAAGTTGTGACAGTAAATGGTCACAAACACAGTAAAATTTATTCATTTATTTATTTATTTTGTAGACCCCTGGTTCCCACCACCACCATTGCAAAGAAATTAGAGTCTCTTCAAGTTCCTCTACAAATGAGCCATTTTACTTCAAACCACTCTGAATGACTTCTGTTTTACACACCTCAGAATTAAGAAAATGTTCCTTCACCTGTAAGTTTACCGTTCAGGCGATGAAAGCTTTGTGGCGGTGATGATAAATATAGTCAAGACACACTTAGAGACTCCACTCTGGCATTTTTACGACCTCATCACTCCACACAGCCGTTCACTTGTTATATAATTTTACAGATTTTTGACGCACTGCTGGCACAGATAAGTTGCCTAGTTCACCAATTCGCCCTCATAGCGTGCGCCTTGTTCATGCCGGAGAAATGCAGTCATGTTCTGATCTAACTGAAGCAGAAAAGGAGGGGCAACGTTCTTAGATCCTTCAGGAAATTTGGTGCCTTTATGGCTTCATTGTCTGACATCTGTTGTTTGAGGAATGGGCTGGAATTCCTGAACTCTGTAGGCTACTTTGAGCGTGTTTACAGTTTCATTGACTCAGTCCGTTTCTAACTATAGCCCGTTGTCTTTAGTCTTTCTGAAGCCGCTGTACAAAACCGACCCTTTGAATAAATAAATTATCCAGAGGTTAAGTAGGTTTTACTGATGCAATTGAAATGTATGTTAATGTCTGAAAAAATAGTTAAACTTATAGCAATGAGGCATTATTGTAATTGTAACAGAACGTACTTAGTTTTATTTGCTGACAACTTTCATTTGAAACGGATAAAAAAAATGATTATAAATAATAATTAAAATACAGAATTTGTTGATTTCAGCCGGTCTCAAAAGGATAAAAATTGCATCAGTGTTTTTAATTTTGGGTGGTTTGGTGTGAAATGGTTCATCGTAGAGAAACTTATCGATGCAGCCATTTAATTTACAGTCCAAAATGACCGGTTAACCTGTGTGTGTGTTCTGAGATTTATAGGTCTGGTTCCCATCACCACCACTGTGAACAGTTCTGACTCTGAGATCCTCTAGAGCGGAGCATTTTACACCAAACCGCTCTGAATTACTTGGTTTACATATTAACGATTGAATTATGCAGCAATTAGGAAAATCAGTGGGAATTCCTTTAATTTTTTTCCTGTTTTGTCCCCTTAGGTTTGGGAGAGCAGGCCGGAGAAAGGGACTGTGCATCACTGTGGGAACCGTGAAGCCTGCTTTGCGATCACTCGTGTTGGACAGACTCGGTTCTATTCAGGTTACATCACGTGGAAATGCTATGCAGTCGACTTTTGTAACAGTTTCTTTTTCTACACCTTTTCTACGCCCCTCGTCACCCAAAGCTCCCAATCCCATAAAAGACTGTGTCAGTCTGTGTTTATAGATCTTTACTAAGCTTGTCTTCTGTTTCTGCTCCTTCTCCAGTCTTATCAACACTGTTGCAATAGATCAAGGGAGTTTTGTTGTTTTTTTGTTTTTGTTTTTGTTTATTTTTCCACTGTTAGACACTGATCTTCTGTTTTTGGACCAGAGAGGAAAACGTGCTGCACTTTGTACTCCGACATATCACCTCTGCACTTCTCACAGACTTACCCAAAGAGCCCGTCAGTATACCTGTAGACTTTTTTTTATGGACAAGGTTCCACAGCTGGTTCTATGGAATACTGTGGAATATTCAGAGAATTATTCCATGATCTGGAATTCCGGAAACAGTGTAACAGAAGTAAATGAATAGTTATTAACAGTTAAACTGTGAATGAAGTAATGTGAATGAGTTGGGTACACCCCGGCCCTGTCTCTCTGTCCCTACGATATGTGTAGGCGAGCAACAGCGTCCCGTTTCAGAATCTCACTCCTGTGCCTTATTTCATCTCTTAAAGGAGAATATTTCAGTAACATTTTAGTTTTTTTTTTTTCTTTTCCCTTACAAGTTTCCTTACAAGATCATTGGAACAAAGTCATATATCCAGCCTTGCGCACAGAAACAAGGGATAACGCTAAAATGGCCAGGTTTCAGTCACAGACAAGGGAAAAACTTGATGTAGGATTTCATACACACACACACACACACACACACACACACACATACACACACACACACTCTCACTGGCCACTTTATTCGGTACACCTGTTCAATTGCTTGTTAACACAAATTGCTAATCAACCAATCACACGGCCGCAACTCACTGCATTTAGGCCTGTAGAGGTGGTCAAGAAAACTTGCTGAAGTGCAGACCGAGCATCAGAACGGGGAAGAAAGGGGATTTAAGGGACTTTGAACATGGCGTGGTTGTTGGTGCCAGACGGGCTAGACGAAAATGCCTTGTTGATGTGAGAGGTCAGAGGAGAACGGGCAGACTGGTTCCAGATGATAGAAAGGCAACAGGAACTCAAACAACCAACCAGAATCTCTGAGGAACGTTTCCAACACCTTGTTGAAAGTGTGCCACAAAGAATTAAGGCAGTTCTGAAGGCAAAAGGGGGTCCGACCTTTTACTAGCAAGGTGTACCTGATAAAGTGCCCGGTAAGGATATATATATATAAAATATGCAATCACGCCCACAATATGGCCTTCTAAAACTTGGCAGAACATCTTGTTTTGCTTTATTCTGGCCATATTGTCATGTTTTACAAATACTTAAAGCATTAACTTTTGTATTGAAAAGGGCAAACAAATCAGGCATAATAAGATAGTTGCTGTTATTAATATTATAATTATTATTATTGTTGTTGTTTTTTTCCACTGACTTTTTTAAGGTTATGAAGTTGACCTTGCGGTGCATGTTACACGAGATGTACAAAGGGATCAAATTGACAATTGTGGGTTTTCATCTATTACTTTGATGAACCCAGCCCTGATATGCCAGTGACTTCTGGCTCAGAAACGCGCACAAAAAATGCTTCAAAATCTCTGCAAACCGAACTGAAAAATGGGGAGCGGATCATTGTGTGAATCTTTTCTATGGTTCTGTTGTCTCTTGCTTTTCTGTTAGAATGTTAGACGGAACAATTGGTATTCATGGGAAATGTAGTCCCACTCATTCGGCTCCTGTTCGTGTGTAGTAAACCTGCTGCATGGTCCTGTTTCTGTGGCCGTCACTGAGCGAGGTTAGCTTAGGAATCTGCATCACTGAACCTCCAGAAACACTACCACTCCGAATGTGCCAGATTATTCCTGTTCCTCTAGTTTTCTGACGTTCGTGGCTTGCAGGCTTAGGCTCACCTGTTATTTTCTGGGACCATAATATTGTATAAAAAAAGATTTCATGTCTTTGTAAAATGAACTTTGTAGATTATGGTCATCGCTCATCAAGGTTACAACATTTGTCTGGTTTATTATTCCCAAATTTCAGGAACGGACATGGTAAGAGTTTATTTTATTTCACTGAGTCAGATTGTGATCATTTGTCATTTAGTGTTTTCTGGTTTACTTATTTGATGGTTCTACCTCACTTTTCACAGTGTTCCTGATGTTGGTTCTCACTAAGCTGTGTTTTGTGTCAGATTCTGCATTATATTGTAATGATATAATATGTGCTTCCGTTCGTTCTTTCTTCCATAACGTGTTATTAAACAATCTCAGTGCAACTGTGGTTTAAAATTTAAGGTCCTTTATCTCATCAGGTTCAATTCTACTCGTTCCAGTAGCTTAACAAAAGTATAAATAGTAGTAAATCTGCCGAATTACGGATGCCATTAAGTGTGTACATCTTAAATCCCGAGTCAGGAATTGATTAAAAACAGCACCCTGGCTGCCTCAGGCTGGGATGTACTGGATGTTGCATCAGACCCACTTTTGTAGAGCATAATTTTCCCATCAAATGGAACAACTTTTAATCATGGATCTGTCTTCATCCTGATTAGCTTTTCTAAAGGAAAGAGTTGATGGAGCTTTATACCTACTGCCTTTTTACGTTACCCAAAAACACCTCACTCATATATCCAGTTCCTTGTCGTATTTACCTACACAGTTTACACTTTGACCACAAGGTCCAACTGCTGGCCTGTAGTCTTTTCATCCAGCAGCACTGCGCTTATCAGATACTTCAGAGAGTAATTCCTGATGCCTTCCATTATCATCATTAGTCTCTTAATGCGTCACTAGCTGATGTCCGAAATGCAGACCTCTCCAGAAATACCTCACCATCTCAGGAACCTGTCCTAACATCACTTTTCAGTCATCAAATATCTCAACACAGGCTCAGAATACCTGCTGCCTATAGATCGTTTGCAGGTCAAACAACAAAACAATTATTTTTTCTTTCTAAGCTTATGTGAATTATAGGTTTTGATACATTTTCAGGCAGATGATGTTAACTGCTATGACCAGGCGTATGTGAAAGTTTGGGCACCCCTGCTCAAATTCTCTATTGTTTTAATGAGCAATTATTGTTTATTTGCTAAATTAAATAGCTGGAACATATTAAACATAATATGTGGTCTGAGGGGTAAAAAAAATGATGGTACAGTTTATATTAATGTTTGTTTTTATTTCTTTTCCTTTATGTTAAATTCAGAAAATAAATAAGAATTGCAGTAAAATTTCCAGAAAAACTCCACGCTGACCGATGCGTTAACTTATTTTCACTTTGTCTGGGGGGGCTCAAACTTCTCCATATGACTGCATGCCCCTTCACATCGCCCACACAGCACCCTGTGACAGATACTGCAATCAAATGGTTACTTTTTCCTGACCAACACCTTTTCTTGAAACCCTGGATTTAATGTCTGGATTTATCAAGTTCAAATGTAGACTTTTGGGAACGGGACTGCTTGTCATGGTAGCACAGACTGTTTTGGTAACGAAGCCATGAGTGACTCGTAGTGTCCGTTCTTTCCTGTAAATGACTGTTTTTTTTAAAAGAAATAAGTAATAAAATAAAATAAATACAACAGTTTGTTTGACTTATTTAATGTTGCATCATGGTGCATTTACTGTAACATTAATATAGTAGTTCACATTGAAACATATTCTAATCAGTTTAAATCATCACACGTGTGCATACAGTATAACCCATTTACAGTGTTGTGTTGCAGTGGTATGAGCTGTTTTGAAGTCTCAGAACAAAACCTAAAAGAGGGCTATGCAAACTGTCTAAATCAGCTATGACAGCTCTGAATTTTAAAATAAATTCATAAAATGATTTTTTAAAATGATCTCCGGCATGAAAGAACAGACTCCTGCTGTATAACTTTTATATTAAACATACTTAAATATTTATACACATTTCATTTAAAATGTCAAAAAAATGCATTTCGCTAGGGCTAGTAACATTTATGGTGTTCGTAAATAAGACAAGCATTAGTCTTAAGACTAAGATTGTGTAAATGGACCAAGCATGATTATATTATTATATATGCTTTTAATAATGCTAATGAAACCAGCCACTGGCATATTGTTAACTGCAATGTACAGTATAGCCTGACTGCACTGGTGTATTGCAGTGGTAAGAGCTGTTTTGAGATCATGGGGAAAAAATTCTATTTTTAAATTTTATTTAGACTATGATAATTAGTCTTTTTGAATTTGTTAGCGATTTTTAATTACTTTGTACAGACTCCTCAGGTGCTGAAGTATACCTTTGTTTTATGGAGTATATTTAAAAATGCATTTTGCTAATGCTAATAATATTTGTTATTCTTAGATATGACTCATATTAGTTTTAAGTAAGACTAAGGTTGCATTAATAAGACGAAGAATGCCATAATAATACTGTTAACTGCAATATGCCATGTGTTGGTTCCATTAGTGTTGGAATACCAATATATAGATATTATCTTCTACCATGAAAACTAAATGAAGCAAAGTGTTTGAAAAAACGCCACGGCCTACAATTAGCTTCTTTAGTGTCATTCACCGAGGGGCCATTTTGCTTGTTAATTCATGCTCACCATGACCAGTTTTCCGATCGGTTAAACTCACTTTTCCACATGCGAATGTCGGCACCACGGCTGCCACAGCGGTGCTGCTGCTCTCAACTCTGGCCAAAACTGAAATGAACATGTTTCATGGTCTGCAGCACCGGATCAAATGATCTTTGTTCGGCTGACAAACACAAAAGCTGATCAGTTCAGAAAGCTGCAGCTCATAACTTCACCAGGGCAAGTCAGAGCATATCAGCGCAGTCCAGTTCCATTTACACTGGCTTCCTATTGCGTTCCGCATTATGAGAACTGTAAGGCCTTGCTTCTGACATTTTAAGCCCTTAATGGTCCGGCTCTGGCGTATCATGCTGATCTCTCGGAGGCTCAGAGACCATCTACCGCACTTCGCTCAGCTGCATATCCCTAGATTTACTTGCTTCTCAGCTGGTGGGAGACCATATTAGTTCAGGCAAGCATGCTGAGCTTGCTAGGTTTCTTTTAATTTGTAAAAATGAATTTGTTAAATTTAAAAGTCTTTTTTTTTTTTTGCTTTTTGTTCTTGTCTTCCAGTGTAAATCACTCTTAAGATTTTCTGACCAAAAAAGTAAAGTGCTTTATAAAAACAGACTATGAGAACCCGGAAATGTGAAAGAGGCTATTATTGCTAACACCTTGTATCTATGTTGGCTAGCTAGCCTGTTATGCCACTAACATGCCAACATATCAAACCGATAGCAACTCAGTGTGACCAAACATCTCATTTTAACCAGGCACTGATTTGTAATCTGAGCACTTTAGCACCATTACCACCATAACAAATGTCCAAATGTCTTAGCTAGCTAGCTAGCTTAGCTAAGCTAGCCTTCCTACAGTGTTTCAGGTAAACCAGGTCTTCCCTTCATCATTGTGGACTGAATCTGATATCCAGCTGCTGTATTTCTTGTCTTTGCATCTATTTGGACATTTTTCAAAGCCTCAACATGGGCAAATGTGAACGGCACATCAGTTGTTTTGCTCCTTTTTCTCCGTAGCTGCTGAACCCGGTTTCTACCCTGTGTGAGGCAGAGTAAACAAAAAGGCTGCCTTGTAAACAAGGCCAGTGAGAGGCTAATGGCTCTTTAGGCCCCCCAAAAATGAGGTTATAATAATGGTACAACACAGCTGTTTAGTGTTTTCTTTGATTTCTTTGAAGGAATCACACAAAGCTGTTTTTCAGCCTGGCTCATTATATAAATATTACTAATCAGCTAAAGTCTACCTGCAGTCATTGTTAGACTCCTATTAAACCTGTTGTTCATCGATTATCAAGTTTTGTGGTAATTTTGGGTAAATAAGCTTGGCCTAGATGTTGATTCACTGAGGCCGAGAGGCCGTCGACCCCGTAACCTTAAACAGGCAGACGTCCCACAGAGTGGCAGTGCCCAGGTCACCGAGAGGTCGCAGACTGCAGTCCATGACGGGCCATGATCTTATAGGGATTATCCGTTTGTGAACTGAGGAGACAGACTGAACTTACTAAGCGCGGCTCTCGCACCCGCTTTGACCCCCACCCTGGACCTACACGCATGTAGCTGTGCACATAAGACGCATGGTCATTCAAACAGCCTCGTCTCTGCTGCTCTCTGTGTGTGAGTAACACAGGTAAAATGTCCACGGCATGCGCACAGTGTCTTAGTACTAGATGTACTTTGGCCTGAAGGAACAGAGTGTGTGCGTGATGTGGTGATGGGGAAGTGAGGAAAGAGAAAAAATAAGGGTGAGTTGAGGACTCAGCTCCAATATACAAGCCAGTCACCCCTCATTAACACCTCTAAGATTACAGCCTCCAGAAACACTCTGCTTCGTTATGTAATGATGGGCTCTGGAGCTGCTTCAGGGTCATAACGAACAGTTCACCAAAAGATGTTTTTAGATGTTTTGTTAAATATTTCAAGAAGTGTATAAAATGATCGGTAATATATAATAATTATCATAATATAATAATTTACATTCATTGGTCCCCACTTTTGAAATATGAATGGATGTTCATTTTATTATAACTTCATTTTCAAATCTGTGTGGTATCTTTTTTTTTAGGACGTCATTAATGATTTACAGCTTCGGTCATCATTATGGACACATTTTATTTATTTCATTTCTTCAGTTTTATTTACAGCCTCCTACTGTCCCACTAACTTTTTGACATTTTTGAAGTTGAACAAAATAAAAAATACAATCTTTTTATTTGACAGTCGTTATCTGAGTAATGTATGTCCTTTTTGACCATCATGAACAATTGAAACAATGTAAAGGGTAAATGGCTATTTCAAAGGCAAAAAAGAAAAACAAAAAATAAAACACATTTCGGACTTTAGGCTAAATTTATTTTGCTTTGAGTGACCCTGTATGTTAATTATGTTTAATGACAATTATGACAATTTTAGCTAATTCTGAGCAGAACTCAAAAAGGCTAGCCAGTACATGACTAGCAAGCACAGCATTGAATGTCTGTACACACATCCATCCATCCATTTTCTGAGCCGCTTCTCCGTCAGGGTCGCAGGGGTTGTACACACATAAAATCATAATATTTTTATTAAAACACACAAAAAAATTATTGGAGAAAATATGTTCCACACTGATTTTCAGATTTTGATGCACATATACTTCAAAACAATGGGATCTAACTGGTCACCATGTGGCCATGAGGGACAGGGATGCAGCCTCACTTCATGCTCTGAATTGCAGGGGTGTGGCTAAAATAAGGCTCCGCCTAAGGGTTAAATCTTGTGTGTCGGTAGTGACAAAAAGCCGCGGAGCAACATTTGAATGAAGTTTTTATTTAAAAAATTTAACTCATAAATCAAAATCTTTAGAACTTCACTTTGAAAGAAATTAAAAATACATTAAAAAAAAACAACGTAGTTATTATTTTCACAAGTTGAAATTTGAGGATTAGGGTTTTAGATAGACACCCTCCAAAATAAAAGTACCCTATAAATGATGGTTTTGTACATATTTGGATTTTTAACTATCTCTATTAATGCCTTGGGTTTAGACAGATCAAATAATCCATGTAAATATCTAAAGTAAAAGTACTTGTTTTTTTATAACTTTTTTTTTTTTTTACTGTGGGACTAAATAGATATAAGTTATGGCATGTTGTATATTTTATGCTTTATTCGAATTTAACATAAAACATGAAAAATGACCTGTACAAAAGTTATGGCATATTTTCTATTTCATTTTTTTCAATATGTCAAACTCTACTAAATAAGATAGAATACATTCAACTCACGTAAACAGAAGTTGTGCACTAAAATGTACAGATATATTTGTGTTTGTTTGCTGTAGAGGATGTGATAACAGGGAAATTCACAAGCAGAGTCCTGCGTGTCTGTGACTGTATTGTAGGAATGAGAAGACATGGCCAGTAAGACACTCCACCACTCCCAAGTATATCAGGCCTCTGAACTGCTCACACCTCACCAGTACACAGCAGTATATCTGAATCAGCATTAACACTGTTGTGTATTATGTTTGGGCTATTGGTGTTGGTGTATGTAGAATATGATCAGAATTTGTACTTGAATATGAATCACTATATTCAAGAAAATTAATATAGAGCAAAGTGTTAAACTCTAATGTATCGTCCTGTACAACTTATCTTAATTAGAAAAATACATGAAAAATCACCACCAACGTTTACAAAGCTCACAAAAATAATTTATACAGATAAATGAAATGCAATTCAGTAAGTGATGTAAGTCCTAGACAATTTAAAGATTAATATGTGTGTTTAGACAGGCATTAAAATATATTGCATTAAAAATGTAGTGTTTGTTGTGTTTTAACTGTCACACTATTTGACATTTTAAGGTTAAAAATGGTATCGAAAAGATTACATTCACGTGAGCTTAGCTCATGTATTTCAATATAGTTTTTACATATTTGGACCACTTTGGCCCCTGTTTGATTGATTTAATTTGCATTTGTTGAACCACAAATGATCACAAGGCCTTATAATTAGCCATAATTCAAATTTCTATTCAGGGGAATATTCAGACACTCCAGGGCTTCAGTCATTGCAACACACCATACACTCCTTAAGTATGTGTGTGTGTGTGAGGGAGGGAGGGAGGGAGGGAGGGAGTGTGTGTGTGTCTGTCAACAGGAAACAGAGCCTATAGAGAAGGAGCAGCTAAACACGCCTGGTACACGCTGTACTTTAGCGTATAGATAGTGAGGCCTGCTACATGGGCAACACACATACACACACAGAGGGAAAACAAACCTGTATCTGTAACACTTTCACCAGCTTACACCGTCACACACACATAACCCAGTAAAACACAACACACACTGTGGAGACCTGCAGGTTTTTACATATGAAAATGTACTTCATGTGATTTTAACACGTGTGAATGAGCAGATACTGAACATCTATATACTGCTGTAGTGCAGTACAACATCACTGGCCCTGTAACTTTTTTTCCTGATTCTTTGGCTCAAACCAAACTTATTTGCTAATTTGCTGAAAATATACTAACTTACTGACCTTTTTTGCAGCCATGCATCCACCATTCAATCAGTCATTTTGGCTTTAGTGTTTCTGTCTGGCTAAAACTCGAAAAACACTCAACATTTGAAAACGATTACCCTGATCATCTCAAAATTCAAGCGGCTTACATATACTGAGTTTCGGATGTAGCAGGGTAGGTCTTTACTATTATTTTCTTAATCGTGCACATTCACGCAGTCAGTGTGGCTCAACAACTTTACAACCACTACTTATGATAAAATCTGGGATGTTTCTGATTTAAAAAGGTCAATCTGACTAAAACTTTACCTGGTGTTGTAAAGTCTACGATGTTGGTAATGGAAAATTATATAAGTTCGTAGAGGCCGAGAGGCGGCTCTAAATTTCTGGATTGTTATCTTGAGATCACACGACAATTCATGACTTCAAGATAATAACTTTTGTTATATCAAGATTAGAAGATAATTGTGAACTCAACTCTTGTTGTCTCAAGATCACAAGATCATTAAGCCATGATCTCAAGATAACAATTTTGCAATCTAAAGACAATGGTTACCTTGACATCACGACTTAATTATCTTGTAATCTCAAGATAACTTTGTCATCGTGAGATCTCAAGACAATTCTTATCTTGAGATCATGCCTTAATTGCCTTGTGATCTCAAGATGACAACTGCTCTAATATCAAGATCACAAGATAATTGGCATCTCAACTTTTGATGTCTCAAGATCAGAAGATAATTAAGCCATGATCTCAACAATTTTGTTATCTTAAAATCAA
Organism: Pygocentrus nattereri; assembly: GCF_015220715.1. NCBI lineage: Eukaryota > Metazoa > Chordata > Actinopteri > Characiformes > Serrasalmidae > Pygocentrus > Pygocentrus nattereri. Next base: position 11,252,766 of record NC_051219.1, on the reverse strand, counting down.
AAGACAATGGTTACCTTGAGATCACGACTTAATAATCTTGTAATCTCAAGATAACATTTGTTATATCAGGATCACAAGAAAAGTAAGTTGTGATCGATTGGTTATCTTGTAATGTCAAGATAACAACTTTTTATGAAGATGATAAGATAACGAAGTCATGATCTCAAGATAACAGTCCAGAAACGTATAACTACTCTTGGCCTCTCTGAAAAATGAGTGGTAAAACTTCAATTCCGTAGTATTTTGCCTTAAAACACCCTGCATGTTCCTCTCCAGCACGAGTGGATTCTAAGACAGAAATCCGTAAATTTCTCTAAAAGGAGTTTTTTCACATCAGACCCTCTGAAAGACTTTACATCTGAGTCACTGAGCCATGCAGAGATTTTTCAGCATTGGTGGAATTGGCCTTTAAGTTGGCGTGCAGATGCATAGAGGGTGATGCTGCAGACTCCTGGCCACACTTGGTTGGCACGCTAACATCGCGTGTTTAGTGAACCGTTCGCAAAGTCAGTCTTTCAGTGTCACGCTCGGCTCGCCATGACTGACAGGAGCTGCTCAACATGGCCATCATTGTTCTGGCACGGAATAGCAGACAGTGAGATGTAAACAGAGCGTGTACGGAGCGGAAGAGCGGAAGTGGGCAGCTGCTGTGGCTTTCGGTGGCACGCGTCCACCAGCATGTCATGAAATGTGGTGAACTTCATGCCAAAGGACACCAATTGACACTTCTTTCTTCAGTCACTGAGGGTTGATGTCCCCCGGCTTGTGGTTTTTATGGGAAAGTTCTCGCGCTGAACGACACGGTCATGTAGACATCTTTGCTGTTTTATGTTCAGCACTGCAAGGCTTGCGTTTTTATTCTGAAATTGTTTGGAGACAGTAGAGTGCATTTAAAGAATCCACGGAGAGTGGGATTCATCCACTAGGAATTGTCGTGGCTTGCTGCCGAATGTGGTCGTAAAGGGTGCTGCGGCCCTCTGATAGATTTACGGCTCGGAGCCTCAGGCACACACACTGAGCTCTTATGTAACATTACACAGCAGCAGTGTTTTACTATGGGAGAGCAGGGAGTGTGGGCTAAAAATACATGCTGCTAAAACAGCACAGAAATAAACACGGTGGGGTCCCAAAGTCTGAGACCACTTGGAAATAAACAACAGAGAGCTTTAGAGTGGTGGACAAAAGTTATGATCAACATAGTAGAAGAAACCTTTCAACATGCTGCACTATTTCCTGATCACTATTTAAATTCAAGTAAATTTGATCATGTTAGAGTGGAAATCCATCCATTTATAAAAGTTCAAAGTCATTCAGAAGCAGGTCGGGAATGTTCACAGTGGTGGTGGTAGGAACCAGATGTCTGAGGAGTTTAATGCCTTTGATAGCTTCATCATTGAAAGATATTGCATGAAATGGTCATGCATATGCTGCCTGATTTCGGAGACATTGATTTACAACAGTTTTGAGAAGGTTTTAGGCTAAAATGTACTTCTTTAAATCTAACGATCAAATAGGAAAATAGTCCCCAAATAAAACTTTTTTTGGATTTTACACAAATTTTGATTACACTACGTAAATATATGTACGTTCATTGGTCATTTTAGACACTCCAATGTCCAGCTCAATGTTTAGGTCTCAAATACAAAATCCATGTGATAGTGATGAAAACATGATAACAATAGAAGATAATTCACTTACATCCTCAGAAAACACTTTGCGAGTTTTTTGACCGAGTTCTCTGTGAATTCTCGTTCAACGCAATCAGAATCATCAGATTCATCCACTTAGGGAGGGAGTCCCATTTTCAGTGGGTAACCATGTACAATGTTATGTTGTGTGCAATTACACATTTCCACCAGAGAGGGCTCCAAATCCCCAAAACTTACATAGTGCAGCTTTAAGGTTGAAAACCACTGTAAAACACATGGTTGTCCCTTATACATGGCATCGATTGTGCACTTGCAATAATACATGAACACAGTAAAAATTAAGTCTTTTTTCTTGTTTGCACACCCTGGACCTGCAAGCAACCTGTGTGTAGACAGTTTACTGAACTTGCTTATGATGGCCACTGACCACAGTCAGATCTCTCTGTTCCTATAAATAACAGATTGACTCCTTTTTTTAATTCACCTTGTTTTTACATGATAACCCACTTTTCTGTTGAGACTCCCAAAGAACCAGGCAGTTGAATCATTTCTCCATTATGACTCTTCAGTCTTTGCTGCCTCCAGGAGTTCTAGTGTAATTCTGTACATAAACATGACGGATGTTCTCAGAAGGATAAACAAACAGACAGAAATAATAAAAAGTGTGAGTTTCGATGCTTTTACAGATGTGATTACTGTTTATGAGTCAGTGTCTGTTTTTAGCTATTGAGTAACAGTGTGTAGGCTGAGAGAGTGGGCACTGCTGAGATCTTTTGGTTATCATAGTCAAACCGGATGCTGCCATAAACATTTATTTTAGTTTATTTTTATTTGAATTGGTCAAACTCCCATCACACACATCATCATCCACTTTATTAGAAACACTTCTGTTGCAGCTTTGTGGCCATTTTATTTAAAACACCTCCCTTGTAATCCTGCTCACTGGCCACTTTCTTAGAAACACCCCTCCTTGCACCACAAATAACTGGCCATATTATTAGAAACACCTCCCTTGTGCTTCCAACTCACTGGCCACTTTATTAGAAACACCTCCCTTGTGCTTCCAACTCACTGGCCACTTTATTAGAAACACCTCCCTTGTGCTTCCACTCACTGGCCACTTTATTAGAAACACCTCCCTTGTGCTTCCAACTCACTGGCCACTTTATTAGAAACACCTCCCTTGTGCTTCCAACTCACTGGCCACTTTATTAGAAACACCTCCCTTGTGCTTTCAACTCACTGGCCACTTTATTAGAAACACCTCCCTTGTGCTTCCAACTCACTGGCCACTTTATTAGAAACACCTCCCTTGTGCTTCCAACTCACTGGCCACTTTATTAGAAACACCTCCCTTGTGCTTCCAACTCACTGGCCACTTTATTAGAAACACCTCCTTTGTGCTTCCACTCACTGGCCACTTTATTAGAAACACCTCCCTTGTGCTTCCAACTCACTGGCCACTTTATTAGAAACACCTCCCTTGTGCTTCCAACTCACTGGCCACTTTATTAGAAACACTTACCTAGTGCTTCCACTCACTGGCCACTTTATTAGAAACACCTCCCTTGTGCTTCCAACTCACTGGCCACTTTATTAGAAACACCTCCTTTGTGCTTCCACTCACTGGCCACTTTATTAGAAACACCTCCCTTGTGCTTCCAACTCACTGGCCACTTTATTAGAAACACCTCCCTTGTGCTTCCAACTCACTGGCCACTTTATTAGAAACACTTACCTAGTGCTTCCACTCACTGGCCACTTTATTAGAAACACCTGACTTTTGCTGTACAATCCCCCCAGAAGTAATGTCTTAGGAGTTTAATGATCTAAAACAGTGGTTTTAATTCAAATTCAATAAGGTCCATTTAAAGAAAATATCCTCAAGCAAAGGTCAAACTGTCTGTGTGATATTTACAACGCATATGATTGGTCTGTGAGTCTCCTGGGCTGCTACAGCCACCGTATAGACTAGAAAAGTTATGCCATTTAAAATAGGACCACCCCATCGAAATGAAATAATGATCCATAATTTATCAGTTATAGGTCCAGGTCCTCATGAGACAGCATCTGGGTCTGGACCACAGTCCGCCTATTACTTTTTTATTTACGCCTTTTTTATTATTTATTATTTATTCATGGTGGAGGGATATTTGCAGGGTGTTGTGAGGCAAAATAGTCCCCACAGAAAACTTATTTTACCATCAACATTACATGTAACAACACTCTGGTGCTGCTCTGGTTTCACTTAAAACATCAACAAAACAAGCGGCCAGTGACTGTATCTGCTTATTTGACTGTTGTTCAGTTTTGTGTCCAGTTACACCATCAGCCCTGACACCTTTCAGCGCTCTGGGTTCTTAATCAATAGCTCTTTCTTGTAAAACAAAAAACAGCAACTCAAAGCAACAGACTCTCATGCGAGGTTTGAAAAGGGAAGAAGAGATGGACACTCCTCTCATGGTCCATTAAAGACGGGACACGTCCTAGCTCTGGACGTCGGTTTGGCTCTGAAGGCATCAAAGTCAGGCTGAGTCACAGTGCAGATGACAAAAGAGACGTGGCTGTGAAAGCAGAGCGCAGCGTGATGAGCTGAAAAGGCAGAAACTAATGGAGCACCGTGTATTGTCCCACACCTTTTCACTGCGCTCTGAATCACTCTCCACGGTAGCACACTGCATCCTGAGCCCAGGGACGACACGGCAGCTCTTTACGCAACACGGCCACACAGATGAAAAACAGACTGGAGGGCCTTGTGCCTATTAATGGACTGATAGTGTTCGGTCTAATTTACCCAGTTCTCCCTCTTACTCCACACGCAGCCCATCAGTCGAGACCTGCTTGGCGCCTCTTTGGTTTGCCCTACAGCTACAAGCACAAAAGTACATTGGTTGGCATAAGAAAACCGAAGCAGCAGGCAGCACGGTCAGAAAGTAGTCATTGAACATGTCAAGCCAACTCTGCACAGTTAGAATGAAGTGCGTGGTGCTTTTCAAAATTTCTGCATAATTATTTGGTCAAGATGTGAACAGAGCCAGTCAGAGTGGTTTGGTATGGAACGCTCTGTTCTAGAGAAACGTATCGAGTCAGAATTGTTCGCAGAAACAGGCGTCTGAAGAGTTTAAGCTCCCTCAAATAAAGTTGTTAAATGAAATAGCGTGAGTAAAAATAGTTTGAAGATGCTTCTTGTCCTTTACATCAGATGTAAATTTCATGATGAATGGACTAAAGGTAGTGGCCCCAAATACTTGGAAAAACGTCTGGTTCCATTGTTTTACATTAAAAATAAAGTAGGTTTTTTCCTTCTCCTGTAAAGTTACTGTTTTGGAGATACAAGGTTTTCTTCTGACAGTAGCGATATGCTTCCTGATGCCCGAAATATTTTAATATTATAGTTTTGATATAAGCTTTTTATAAAGATCCAAGATACAAGTATATCCTTTCATTCATGTTCCAAATTACCAATAAATGACCAATATACACTCACCAGCCACTTTATTAGGTTGCTAGTAAAAGGTCGGACCCCCTTTTGCCTTCAGAACTGTCTTAATTCTTCATGGCACACTTTCAACAAGGTGTTGGAAAAGTTCCTCAGAGATTTTGGTTGGTTATTTGAGTTCCTGTTGCCTTTCTATCATCTGGGACCAGTCTGCCCATTCTCCTCTGACCTCTCACATCAACAAGGCATTTTCGTCCACACAACTGACCGCTCACTGGATATTTCCTCTTTTTTGGACCGTTCTCTGTAAACCCTAGAGATGGTTGTGTGTGAAAATCCCAGCAGATCAGCAGTTTCTGAAATACTCAGACCAGCCCGTCTGGCACCAACAACCACGCCACGTTCAAAGTCTCTTAAATCCCCTTTCTTCCCCGTTCTGATGCTCGGTCTGCACTTCAGCAAGTGGTCTTGACCACCTCTACATGCCTCAATGCATTGAGCTGTGGCCGTGTGATTGGCTGATTAGCTATTTGTGTTAACAAGCGATTGAACTGGTGTACCTAATAAAGTGGCCGGTGAGTGTGTTTCATCATACTTCTCTCCTCTCACTGTAAACTGAATGTTTCTAGTCTTGGGTAAAGCTTTCGTAAGCATTCCCCTCACCAATCATAAGGCTGATGTCTCTTGGCTCGCCCACACAAAATAGTTTCAGAGCCAGAGAAGCTTAGTGGGGTTAACGCTAACTCAGCATAAAAGCTAGCAAGCTGGATGACCTGTCTGTAGCTGCCTGCCATCCGTTCATTCGTTTATCCACACACACACACATTGTTCAAAAGCTGGATATTTTTATTTCTGTATGAGTGGTGGTGCAGGCTAGGAGTGTTGGAAAGCTGTCAATCAAGCTGCTCATTAGCCACGCCCACACAGCTCTCAGATAGATCTGGTCAGCAGCTTTTAAGCTGTCTTTTATCTTATTTATATCTTATATTTTCATTTAAGCTTTGCAAGACATTTAATATGACACTCAAGTTTAGCATCATATAAACATTTTAAATATCTGATGGTACAGGCAGAGCGTGGTAAGGTTTAATATCTGATGGTCCAGGCAGGGCGTGGTAAGGTTTAATATCTGATGATCCAGGCAGAGCGTGGTAAGGTTTAATATCTGATGGTACAGGCAGAGCGTGGTAAGGTTTAATATCTGATGGTCCAGGCAGGGCGTGGTAAGGTTTAATATCTGATGATCCAGGCAGAGCGTGGTAAGGTTTAATATCTGATGGTCCAGGCAGAGCGTGGTAAGGTTTAATATCTGATGGTCCAGGCAGAGCGTGGTAAGGTTTAATATCTGATGGTACAGGCGGGGCGTGGTAAGGTTTAATATCTGATGGTACAGGCAGGGCGTGGTAAGGTTTAATATCTGATGGTCCAGGCAGAGCGTGGTAAGGTTTAATATCTGATGATCCAGGCAGAGCGTGGTAAGGTTTAATATCTGATGGTACAGGCAGGGCGTGGTAAGGTTTAATATCTGATGATCCAGGCAGAGCGTGGTAAGGTTTAATATCTGATGGTACAGGCAGGGCGTGGTAAGGTTTAATATCTGATGGTACAGGCAGAGCGTGGTAAGGTTTCATATCTGATGGTACAGGCAGGGCGTGGTAAGGTTTAATATCTGATGGTACAGGCAGAGCGTGGTAAGGTTTAATATCTGATGGTACAGGCAGAGCGTGGTAAGGTTTAATATCTGATGGTACAGGCAGGGCGTGGTAAGGTTTAATATCTGATGGTACAGGCAGAGCGTGGTAAGGTTTAATATCTGATGGTCCAGGCAGGGCGTGGTAAGGTTTAATATCTGATGGTACAGGCAGGGCGTGGTAAGGTTTAATATCTGATGGTACAGGCAGAGCGTGGTAAGGTTTAATATCTGATGGTACAGGCAGAGCGTGGTAAGGTTTAATATCTGATGGTACAGGCAGGGCGTGGTAAGGTTTAATATCTGATGGTACAGGCAGGGCGTGGTAAGGTTTAATATCTGATGGTACAGGCAGGGCGTTGTAAGGTTTAATATCTGATGGTACAGGCAGAGCGTGGTAAGGTTTAATATCTGATGGTACAGGCAGAGCGTGGTAAGGTTTAATATCTGATGGTACAGGCAGAGCGTGGTAAGGTTTAATATCTGATGGTACAGGCAGGGCGTGGTAAGATTTAATATCTGATGGTACAGGCAGAGCGTGGTAAGGTTTAATATCTGATGGTACAGGCAGGGCGTGGTAAGGTTTAATATCTGATGATCCAGGCAGGGCGTGGTAAGGTTTAATATCTGATGGTACAGGCAGGGCGTGGTAAGGTTTAATATCTGATGGTACAGGCAGGGCGTGGTAAGGTTTAATATCTGATGGTACAGGCAGAGCGTGGTAAGGTTTAATATCTGATGGTACAGGCAGAGCGTGGTAAGGTTTAATATCTGATGGTACAGGCAGGGCGTGGTAAGGTTTAATATCTGATGATCCAGGCAGGGCGTGGTAAAATTTAATATCTGATGGTACAGGCAGGGCGTGGTAAGGTTTAATATCTGATGATCCAGGCAGAGCGTGGTAAGGTTTAATATCTGATGGTACAGGCAGAGCGTGGTAAGGTTTAATATCTGATGGTACAGGCAGGGCGTGGTAAGGTTTAATATCTGATGGTACAGGCAGGGCGTGGTAAGGTTTAATATCTGATGGTACAGGCAGGGCGTGGTAAGGTTTAATATCTGATGGTACAGGCAGAGCGTGGTAAGGTTTAATATCTGATGGTACAGGCAGGGCGTGGTAAGGTTTAATATCTGATGGTACAGGCAGAGCGTGGTAAGGTTTAATATCTGATGGTCCAGGCAGAGCGTGGTAAGGTTTAATATCTGATGGTACAGGCAGGGCGTGGTAAGGTTTAATATCTGATGGTACAGGCAGAGCGTGGTAAGGTTTAATATCTGATGGTACAGGCAGGGCGTGGTAAGGTTTAATATCTGATGGTACAGGCAGGGCGTGGTAAGGTTTAATATCTGATGGTACAGGCAGGGCTTGGTAAGGTTTAATATCTGATGATCCAGGCAGAGCGTGGTAAGGTTTAATATCTGATGGTACAGGCAGGGCGTGGTAAGGTTTAATATCTGATGGTACAGGCAGAGCGTGGTAAGGTTTAATATCTGATGGTACAGGCAGGGCGTGGTAAGGTTTAATATCTGATGGTACAGGCAGGGCGTGGTAAGGTTTAATATCTGATGGTACAGGCAGAGCGTGGTAAGGTTTAATATCTGATGATCCAGGCAGGGCGTTGTAAGGTTTAATATCTGATGGTACAGGCAGAGCGTGGTAAGGTTTAATATCTGATGGTACAGGCAGAGCGTGGTAAGGTTTAATATCTGATGGTACAGGCAGGGCGTGGTAAGGTTTAATATCTGATGGTACAGGCAGGGCGTGGTAAGGTTTAATATCTGATGGTACAGGCAGGGCGTGGTAAGGTTTAATATCTGATGGTACAGGCAGAGCGTGGTAAGGTTTAATATCTGATGGTCCAGGCAGAGCGTGGTAAGGTTTAATATCTGATGGTACAGGCAGGGCGTGGTAAGGTTTAATATCTGATGGTACAGGCAGGGCGTGGTAAGGTTTAATATCTGATGGTACAGGCAGGGCGTGGTAAGGTTTAATATCTGATGGTACAGGCAGAGCGTGGTAAGGTTTAATATCTGATGGTACAGGCAGAGCGTGGTAAGGTTTAATATCTGATGGTACAGGCAGGGCGTGGTAAGGTTTAATATCTGATGGTACAGGCAGGGCTTGGTAAGACCAGATGGAAAGGAAGCAAGGCCAGGAACATTGGAGGTGGATTCAAACTGTTCTATCATGGTGTAGAGAGGAAGAGAAATGGAGTAGGGATAATCCTAAAGGAACAGCTTGTGAAAAGTGTTCTGGATGTAAAGAGAGTGTCAGACAGGATCATGAGCCTGAAGTTGGAGGTTGATGGTGTGATTTTGAATGTGGTCACTTCATATGCACCACAGGTTGGTTGTCAGGAGAAAGAAGAATTTTGGAGTAAGATGGATGAAGTATACAGAGGTATAAAGTTGATGAGCCACACCATGAAGGTATGGGAAAGAGTTGTTGAAGCAAGGCTAAGGCGAGAGGTCCAGATCAGTGAGCAGCAGTTTGGTTTCATGCCCAGAAAGAGTACCACAGATGCCATTTTTGAGTTGAGAGTGTTGGTAGAGAAGTACAGAGAAGGTCAGAAGGAGCTACATTGGATCTACATTGTGTCTTTGTGGATCTAGAGAAGGCATATGATAGGGTGCCAAGACAGGAACTGTGGTACTGTATGAGGAAGTCAGGTGTAGCTGAAAAGTATGTTAGGGTGGTGCAGGACATGTATGAGGATAGTGAGACAGTGGTGAGGTGTGCAGTTGGAGTGACATATGGTTTCAAGGTGAAGGTGGGGTTACATCAGGGATCAGCTTTGAGCCCCTTCTTGTTTGCAATAGTGATGGACAGGTTGACAGATGAGGTGAGGCAGGAGGCTCCATGGACCATGATGTTTGCAGATGACGTTGTAATCTGTGGTGAGAGTAGAGAGCAGGGGGAAGAGAATCTGGAGAGGTGGAGGTTTGCACTGGAGAGGAGAGGAATGAAGGTCAGTAGAGATAAGACGGAATACATGTGTCTGAATGAGAGGGAGGTAGGTGGAAAGGTGAAGATGCAAGGAGTAGAGGTCGTAAAGGTGGATGACTTCAAATATCTTGGGTCAACCATCCAGAGCAATGGACAATGTAGAAAAGAGGTGAAGAAGAGGGTGCAGGCAGGATGGAGTGGGTGGAGACAGATGTCAGGGCTGATGTGTGACAGAAGGATAGCAGCAAGAGTGAAAGGGAAGGTTTACAAGACAGTAGTCCGTCCTGCTATGATGTTTGGTTTGGAGACAGTGGCTCAGTCTAAAAGACAGGAGGCTGAGCTGGAGGTGGCGGAGATGAAGATGCTGAGATTTTCGTTGGGAGTGACAAGGCTGGACAAGATTAGAAATGAGCAGATCAGAGGGACAGTGAAGGTGGAGCAGTTTGGAGATAAAGCCAGAGAGGCCAGGTTGAGATGGTTTGGACATGTGTTGAGGAGGAATAGTGGATATATTGGGCAAAGAATGTTGGAGATGGAGCTGCCAGGTAGAAGGAGAAGAGGTAGACCTCAGAGAAGGTTTATGGATGTAGTGAAGGTGGACATGGAGATGGTTGGTGTGAAAGTAGAGGAGTCAATGGATAGGGCAAGATGGAGGCAGATGACCCCTAAAGGGAGCAGCCGAAAGAAGAAGAAGACAGGCAGGGTGTGGTAAGGTTTAATGTCTGATGGTACAGGCAGGGCGTGGCTGGTATAATGTAATGGATAACACCTCTGCCTTCTACGCTGTAGCCTGGGGTTCAATCCCATCCTGGGTAAGCACCCTACACTATACCAGTAAGAGTCCTTGGGCAAGACTGCCAACACTACATTGGCCTACCTGTGTAAAATGATCAATGTCTAAGTCCCTCACTATGAGTCTCACTATGAGTGTCAGCCAAACACTGTAAATGTAAGTTATGGTAAAATGTTCCCCAACATTAACTTTTTTGTACAAATTAATCACTATTTTGTCGTCATTTCATATAATACTCAAAAGACACGTGTAGGTTCACTGGTGGTTTTGCATAGCAAATAAAATGGTTATATTTGTGTTTCATCACTGTAAAGTAATCTGGGTCAGTAGGTTTCTCTACAATGAACCATTCTAAGTGACTTTGTTTACATCTCATCCACTGAATTATGGAGACATGTTGCAGACTTTAGACTCACTGAGCTCATTTTGAGATACAGAGTGTTGAATATATAAACTCTTTGAATAATTACTGTATCTGGTTTCCATGTTGTGCATTGGCCTCTTTTTTAAAGGTTGCTAGCTGTGTAGAAGGTGAAATGGTGAAGTTACAGAGTCACATTGTATAGAACAGCACTGAAAACAATCGTAGATGTTTCCCCTGAGGATGTGCTGAAGGATCCAGTTGTTTGCATGAAAGCCAACTTCGTATATGTTTTGCCCAAATTCGAGATTAACACATGAAGAGGAGTCTGAATTTGGCACAACACCTACTGTCTGCTGTCATTTTGAGGGACTGCTGACTTCTAGTGTTTGTTAGCATCGTAGCTCCAGCATCTGAGGGTAAGTGGACAAATGTGTGCATTGGATTTTTCACTAAACTGCTCCTTTAAATGAGTCTGTAAAATGCAGTTTCTTTGTGATGCATCTTTGCTCTGAGAGCGATGAAGGAAAACGTAAATATAGCACCGTATCTAATACCCTGTGAAATCTCTCTTCATACGGTCACCGTAATGACCTTTCCAGTAGTGCACTGATCCATACACGTCTGGGCAAAAGTTTGGGCACCCTGTCACATCATGTTATGTAATACATGTTAGTACACATCCTCTACGGAGAACCAAATTCTCCTCTTTTTAATGCACGGCATATTTGCTGAATTTAACATATTGAAAAAAAATGTTCTAATAGGTGTTCCCCTTGCATCCAACAGTGCATAGAGGAGAGAGCTTGTACACTGAAAGACATCAAACACAGGTGACAAAGGGCTGTGTTGAAAAGACTGCTGGACGGCTTTTAGGCCACAGAGAGGGTTCAAAAGGTGAACTAGTCATGGCAGAGCAGTTTTAGCAGCGGGCAATGCAACCATTAGTGGCATCAGACAACATTCTCTTCTAATGGCTAGAGATGAGTCTAAACAGGACAGATCAGATTCAGGTCCCTACTGAGCATGAGGGTCCCAAAATCCATCAGCAGAATAAGGCCGTATACTGTAGTGAGGGGTTTCAGACAGCTATACGGGTGGACAGAGAGACAGAAGGGGGTGGATTTGGGCAGGGCTACGTTAATAAGTGCAAGTGCAGGGCAGGAACAGGATGTCCCAGCACAGAGTGCTTGAGCCCAGCTGTGTGTGCGTATGCACGTGTGTGTGTGTGTCTGACTGGCTGGACGGCTGCCTTGGGGATATAGCGTTCCAAAAAAACCTGACCCACTTCTGAGGCAGTGCGTCTAGGCTGGCACAAGGCACCGGCCGCCATGGTGCTCAGACACCCACATGCTCCAGACAGCAATCTGCAATCTTGGCTTTTGCAACACTGATAATGCAGAAAGCTGCGCCCTCTAATCTGTTTCTTCCTCATCAATCCTAGTTTGAAACAGGTAAATACAGGTTATTCATTTTTCTGATGAGATTAGACATAAGATAAAGCTTCATAAAATGATTCAAAAATGATTAAAAGCTACCGAGAAAATAAAAATTCCTAACAACCACCTGGCAGACACCAAAACTGTGCCCATTCAGATAAACAGCACTTAAAGCTTTCATCTTGGAGAGAGGAGAAAATCAAGCTGCTGTAAATCTGAAAACATCCACAGGTGTTTCTGTCCATGAAGACGACTCAGCGCTATGGGTCTGAAAGGATGTGTAGCTGGTAAGAAGACATTACTGAGAAATGTAAAGAAGAAATTTTGTCCGACAAAGAAGCTGCTGCTGTTCTCAGAGCAATGGACTGACCACCCGGAGTCCAGACCTCAACATCATTAAACATGTTTAGGATTACTTGGCTTGTGAGAAGGAGGAAAAATCAACCAACATCTGAGACTGAATTTTGGAAAAACATCCCTGCAGATTTCTTTAAAAGCTGAAAGCGAGTCTTCTGAAAATAGTGCTGGCTGTAATAGATGCATAAGGATGGACACATTAAATACTAAATACTTTACTAGAGTAAATACAAATAAACAATACATTGCAATTTGATGAGTGCTAGTTTAGCCATTTAACCCTTTAATGGCCAGGGCCCACCAGCAGGCCCAATGTTTTATTACATGCCTCTGTAAACTAAGCTCAGCCAGTTTGCATTGAAGTCCCTCTAGTTACAGAATAATAAGCCTTAGTATGTAAAGCTTTCCTTGAGGAAGCTCTGTGTTAACAGTTATCATGCATTACCTGGTTTATCTTATTGCCCTTCATCAAATTAAAGGTGGTCTTCTGATGGAATTCAACAAAGTCTCTGCATTGAGGAACCAAACCTGAGTTCTTCTAACTGTATTCAAACCAACATGTCAGTACCACTTTTTAAATAAAGTCTGACAGTATTTATGTTTGTCTGTATTTATTCTAATGCTGTATAAAGACAAGGATACGTAATCATTTTAAACGTATTTCGTGGCTGCCTGAGACTTTTGGACA